>NC_053389.1:172530108-172833138 GCF_905171765.1 Bufo bufo
GGTTTATCAGTGATTTTCCTGGTGACAGACTCCTTCTAAGGGTTGTTCAGGAGCATAAGCATTTTTCAGAGTTTCCTTTGTAATATGTCTTAGGCCGCATGAACACGGCCGTGGTGTGTTTTGCGGTCCGCAAATCGCGGATCCGCAAAACATGGATGGCGTCCGTGCCCGTTCCGCAATTTGCGGAGCGGCACGGACAGTCTTCAATATAAATGCCTATTCTTGTCCGCAAAGCGCGGACAAGAATAGGACATGTTATATTTTTTTAGCGGGGCCACGGAATGGAGCATCTTTTGCGGCCCCATTGAAGTGAAGGATCTGCATCCGAGCGGCCGTGTGCATGAGGCCTTATTCACACATCAGTGTTTGGTCAGTGATTTCCATCAGTAATTGTGAGCCAAAACCCGGATTGGAGCCTCCACAGACATAAGGTCTAAGGGAAAGATCTGCAGCTGTTCTGTGTTTAGAGCCGCACCTGGTTTAGAGCTCGCTCCGTACAGTATTCTAACAAAGTTTTATGCGAATCGACTTCAGATGTTTCATCCGAAGTCGATTCGCTCATCCGTACTGTGGATGCACACATCATATGTCCCTCACTGTCCTGGTTATGGATGATACTTGGTTCCTCCTTTCAATCAGACTACATCAATTACAGTACATTTGCATTGTATGTAAATACAATGCAAGCCATATTACAATAAAATTACCTATGAGGCTCAAGGGCTGGGAAGCATGAGGCGTTGAGGCATGCTCCTGACTGCACCTCCAGTCTCCTGGTCAGCAGCTGAGACTTCTCTAAGCTCCCTGACCATGCAGTGTTCTGCATGACAAATGCTTCAATCACAATATCCATCAGCAGGACATCAATATTCTCTTAAGAGCTCTGCAAGCAAATGTAAATCTGGATAAGATTTATCACACAAGTGTATTGGCTTCCAGTAACTGTGCAGCTCCACCTCAGGTTGTCATCTTACAGGTCACATCTTGAAGTAATCTCCATATAACAATTACTTTGCTTTATAATCTTGTACTGATCCTGAGTTCCATTAGGTTTCATACTCAAGTCACAGCCTTAGCTGCAGCCACCATTCCACTGTTACATCTTAGCTTATACTCCAGTCTCCTTTAGAGCTGCATTCACCATTCTGGTATTTTATGTCTTATACTCCAGTTACATTTCAGAGCTGCAGTTACATCAATTCTTAACCCAGACCGTAATCATCTCAGTGGGTGTTTCTCTTCCATTTGGTAATATAACACCTGCAGTTGACCCGTGGAGTGCATGAGGAGGATGGGAATGGTAGTTATGGTCCTGAATGGTAGTTATGGTCCTGAGGGTGGTCGTAGTACTCACAGTTCACAGTGGCAATCTCCCCCATCCAGCTCTCCCAAGGGCTAAGCAGTCACTGGAGGGTGCACCCTTTCTCCCCCGTGGGGCACTTCCTGGAGTTGGGGCTCCTGTCTGGCGGTAGTCAGGGTGCCCTTGATGGTACATCTTTGTCAGGGTTCAAAGCAGGAATACTGATGAAGAGGCCAACGGACAGTGGACTCAATAACCAGGCCCATTGCTTGCAAACAAAGTCTCTTTACTGAAGTTGATGATAGTAAAGTAGCAGCAATGCACAGTTCCAAAGTATATCACAGTACAATATTCTCTCAATAGCAGCGTAAGGACAGAGACAATAATGGAGGTTGTATTACTCCTTGTCTCTGTGAGATGGAGAAACAGTCACCATTGTCTGAATACTGTATACGTGCATATTGATTCATTAGCACTGTCATTCTGCTCTTTAACCACAAGATGCCGCTGTTTCTTAACAAAGCTAACATATTGCAAGTGTTTGAATATTCATAGGAGGTGGACTGTGTGTGAACAGAATCCGGTCGAATCCTGGCATCAGGGTGTCCTGAAGTGGCTGGAGTCGCAGCAGAGAGGGACTGATCGCTGTCCAGTACCCAGATCCTGTCTGGAGTCAAAGGATTGTTTTCAAGAAGGCTGTTAGGAGCTTTGGGACGGAGCGCTACCTATTCTGCAGGACCTCATGTTTGCTGAAGAGACTTTTTGCTGTTCAGTTTAAAGACATCATCGGATACAGAACAAGACCCGGGTCAGTTAAATCGTGCACGCACCTAATTGCAGATTGGCGCCTAAGAGACTGCGACTAGGCCCGTTAGTTAGTTAGATAGGGACTCTGTGTTATATAAGGCCAAAAGTGTTTGCCACGTTTACTACAAGGACTCCATAACTAAAAGGGACATTGCGCAATTGAGAGTTTGACTTATCCAGGCCGTTCTGAGATTGTTTTTTCGTCACATATTGTACTTCATGACACTGGTAAAATGGAGTAAAAAAAAAAATTTTTTTTGCACCAAAAAATACCTAATTTAACAAAAATTTGAAAAAAAGGATTGTTTTCAAGAAGGCTGTTCTGCAGGACCTCATGTTTGCTGAAGAGACTTTTTGCTGTTCAGTTTAAAGACATCATCGGATACAGAACAAGACCCGGGTCAGTAAAATCGTGCACGCACCTAATTGCAGATTGGCGCCTAAGAGACTGCGACTAGGCCCGTTAGTTAGTTAGATAGGGACTCTGTGTTATATAAGGCCAAAAGTGTTTGCCACGTTTACTACAAGGACTCCATAACTAAAAGGGACATTGCGCAATTGAGAGCTGACAACTGGCCCACAACTTCAATTCAGCTCAGTGCATTGCTCAGGAACAATACTCTGATACGGGTTCCTGGACTAGTTATGGGAGGGGAGGTGTTGTAGAGTTGACTCAATCATTCGTGTCGTCAACAGGGTAATAACAGGTATGGTGGGGTAATTTTATTGTGCCCACCAGTAGGTAAATTATAGCAAACTTCTTTGGTATTCACCAGGGGGCATCTCGCTGTGCAGCACAGGGGTTTTCAGCTGTGGCTGAGTATATGTAACTTCATTTTCTTTGCCTCCATATTTGGGATTGGGTTCATTGCTATATCTTTCAGTAAAGAAAGTTCTGTTTTGCACAAGCTGGTGTCGGTTTTGCTTTCCTCATTCGTGACTTCGCTGCATCCTGGGGAGCCCCGGTACACAGCTTACATCTCTGACTCACTCTAAAGTATCTCAGCAGAACCAAAGGCATGCAATGAGTTCCTTATTAAATCGTTCTGAGATTCCGGGACTGCGGGATGCAGATAGAGCCGGTGACCAAGTATGAGTGTCACGAGTTGGAGGTCCCAGGAGAGACCACCGCATCGTCATGCAATAAACAAACGGAAATCAGGTACAGACACATAAGAGTTTATTGCACAAACAAAACAGGGAAGGCAGCACAGACAAAACAAGAGCTCTGTGTACCGTCAGCACAGTGGGAGAAAACCCCCACTGCGCCACTGTCTAGTAATACTCCAGAGGGGCGTGACTAAGCAACTCCTGGTGTTCACTAGAGCCCTAGATGGTAGGGTTAGACTTTGCCGCAGGAAGTTGCCAGGGTCCACTCTGGAACGTGAACTAGACAGTGACAGCAGGAGCGAATGGACAACAGGTACCAGAAGGTACCGACGGCACATAGGCAAACATAACAGACAGGTAAATACAAAACAGGGCAACTAATAATACAAGCAGGAGTTCACGCAAGGGAGCAGGAGTGGCAATGAGCAGAGAAGGACTTGCTCCACCAGAGGTAAACTGCGTGGCCTTGCGCATATGCCACTCTGCTGCAAAGGCTTGCTGAACACAGACATCAGAATAAACACAGAGTAACTAAAACATAACTGGCAGAACAGATATCAGAAAGACAGGAAAGAGGACAGGAAAGGACATAAATGAACAAGTAGGGAAACCCACAGAGCACAGACAGACACGGATCCCATGGGTCAGCAGCATGGGAGAGAGAGTACAAACCAGGAGCAGGACAAGACAACACACACCAGGAGAGCTGACACAGAACTGAGGAAACCTCAGCCTTATATACAGGTTCCATGGGTGCAGCAGAGAGACCACACCCAAGGAGCAGACAGAGGATTAAGGCTAGGTCTACACGACGACATTTGTCCACTGACATGCAAGAATCCCTTCATGTGTACCTAGAGATGAGGGCCTCATAGCAGGTTTTGCAATGGGGCCATTTTTGGTTCTTGATAACAAGTACAGAAGGACTTTGTGTTCGTTTTCCTCTGTCTCCTTTCCATGATTCTTTAACCCCTTAAGGACACAGCCTTTTTACACCTTAGGACCAGGCCATTTTTTGAAAATCTGACCAGAGTCCCTTTAAGTGCTGATAACTTTAAAACGGTTTGACTTATCCAGGCCGTTCTGAGATTGTTTTTTCGTCACATATTGTACTTCATGACACTGGTAAAATGGAGTAAAAAAAAAATTTTTTTTTGCACCAAAAAATACCTAATTTAACAAAAATTTGAAAAAAATTTGCAAATTTCAAAGTTTCAGTTTCTCTATTTCTGTAATACATAGTAATACCCCCAAAAATTGTGATGACTTTACATTCCCCATATGTCTACTTCATGTTTGAATTGTTTTGGGAATGATATTTTATTTTTTGGGGATGTTATAAGGCTTAGAAGTTTAGAAGCAAATCTTGAAATTTTTCCGAAATTTACAAAAACTCAATTTCTAGGGACTAGTTCAGGTCTCAAGTCACTTTGCGAGGCTTACATTATAGAAACCACCCAAAAATGACCCCATCTAAGAAACTACACCCCTCAAGGTATTCAAAACTGATTTTGTATACGTTGTTAACCCTTTAGGTGTTGCACAAGAGTTATTGGCAAATAGGGAGGAAATTTGAGAATTTCATTTTTTTGTCTAATTTTTCATTTTAACCCATTTTTTCCACTAACAAACCAAGGGTTAACAGCCAAACAAGACTGTATCTTTATTGCCCTGACTCTGCCATTTACAGAAACACCCAATATGTGGCCGTAAACTACTGTACGGCCACACAGCGGGGCGTAGAGTGAAAGGTGCGCCGTTTGGTTTTTGGAAGGCTGATTTTTATGGACTGGTTTATTTACACCATGTCCCATTTGAAGCCCCCTGATGCACCCCTAGAGGAGAAACTCCCTAAAAGTGACCCCATCTAAGAAACTACACCCCTCAAGGTATTCAAAACTGATTTTACATACGTCGTTAACCCTTTAGGTGTTGCACAAGAGTTATTGGCAAATGGCGATGAAATTTGAGAATTTCATTTTTTTGCCTAATTTTCCATTTTAACCCATTTTTTCCACTAACAAAGCAAGGGTTAACAGCCAAACAAGACTGTATCTTTATTGCCCTGACTCTGCTGTTTACAGAAACACCCCATATGTGGCCGTAAACTACTGTACGGGCACACAGCGGGGCGTAGAGTGAAAGGTGCGCCGTTTGGTTTTTGGAGGGCTGATTTTGCTGGACTGTTTTTTTGGCACCATGTCCCATTTGAAGCCCCCCTGATGCACCCCTAGATTATAAACTCCATAAAAGTGACCCCATCTAAGAAACTACACCCCTCAAGGTATTCAAAACTGATTTTACAAACTTTGTTAACCCTTTAGGTGTTGCACAAGATTTAATGGAAAATAGAGATACAATTTCAAAATTTCACTTTTTTGGCAGATTTTCCATTTTAATATTTTTTTTCCAGTTACAAAGCAAGGGTTAACAGCCAAACAAAACTCATTATTTATGGCCCTAATTCTGTAGTTTACAGAAACACCCCATATGTGGTCGTAAACAGCTGTACGGGCACACGGCAGGGCGCAGAAGGAAAGGAACACCATATGGTTTTTGGAAGGCATATTTTGCTGGACTGGCTTTTTTGACACCATGTCCCATTTGAAGCCCCCCTGATGCACCCCTAGAGTAGAAACTCCAAAAAAGTGACCCCATTTTAGAAACTACGGGATAGGGTGGCAGTTTTGTTGGTACTAGTTTAGGGTACATATGATTTTTGGTTGCTCTATATTACACTTTTTGTGCGGCAAGGTAACAAGAAATAGCTTTTTTGGCACCGTTTTTTTTTTGTTATTTACAACATTCATCTGACAGGTTAGATCATGTGGTAATTTTATAGAGCAGGTTGTCACGGACGCGGAGATACCTAATATGTATACAATTTTTTTTATTTATGTAAGTTTTACACAATGATTTCATTTTTATAACCAAAAAAATGTTTTAGTGTCTCCATAGTCTAAGAGCCATAGTTTTTTCAGTTTTTGGGCGATTATCTTAAGTAGGGTCTCATTTTTTGCGGGATGAGATGACGGTTTGATTGGCATCTATTTTGGGGTGCATATGACTTTTTGATTGCTTGCTATTACACTTTTTGTGACGTAAGATGACAAAAAATGGCTTTTTTTACACCGTTTTTATTTTTATTTTTTTACGGTGGTCATCTGAGGGGTTAGATCATGTGATATTTTTATAGAGCCGGGCGATACGGACGCGGCGATACCTAATATGTATACTTTTTTTTTATTTATGTAAGTTTTACACAATGATTTCATTTTTGAAACAAAAAAAATCATGTTTTAGTGTTTCCATAGTCTAAGAGCCATAGTTTTTTCAGTTTTTGGGCGATTATCTTGGGTAGGGTATGATTTTTGCGGGATGAGATGACGGTTTGATTGTTACAATTTTGGCGTACATGCGACTTTTTTGATCACTTTTATTACCTTTTTTGGGAAGTAAGGTGGGCAAAATTTCAATTTCATCATAGTTTTTTATTTTTTATTTTTATGGTGTTCACCGTTCGGGTAAAGTAACATGACCGTTTTATAGATCAGGTCGTTACAGACGCGGCGATACCAAACATGTGTAGGGAATTTTAATTTATTTCATTTTTTATCAGTGATAAATGTGTTTTTTGATTTTTACTTTTTTTTCACTTTTATTCACTTTTTTTTGACCCAGACCCACTTGGTTCTTGAAGATCCAGTGGGTCTGATGTCTGTATAATACAGTACAGTACAATATATATTGTTCTGTACTGTATTTTACTTACACTGAACAGATCTATGCCTTTCAGCACAGATCTGTTCAGCACCATGGACAGCAGGACGCCTGAGAGGCGTCCTGTTGCCATGGGAACCTTCCCCGTCTGCTCAGTACTGCTCAGAACTTCGCAGACGGGGAAGGGTAAGGAGGGGATCTCTCGGGGGGCTCTCTGGGGGCTCTCTCCCTCTCCATCGGGGGGCTGCAAAGGCACAGCAGCCCCCCGATGGGAGAGGGAGGGAGCTCCCTGCGCTGTTAACCTTTTCCATACAGCGGTCCGTACGGACAGCTGTATGGAAAGGGTTAAACGGCTGACATCGCATCGCAGATGTCAGCCGTTTATACCAGGGTGCCAGCAATGTGCTGGCACCCTGGTATCCCCACTAGACACCAACGATTATACAAAAGGGAGGCGGGCGGGGGATCGCGATCCCGCCTGCCGCACCGCCCACCTCCCGCACCGCCCACACCGCCCACACCGCCCGCAACCCTCCCCCTGCACCTCCCGCCACCATAAAAATCATTCGGGGGTGCAGGGGGGTGAATAAAACTTTTTTTTTAGGCATATAAAGTTTCTGATCCCCGCGGTCAGGGACCGCGGGGACCAGAAACTTCAGAAATCGCAGCAAACCGCAGGTCTGAATTGACCTGCGGTTTGCCGCGATCGCCGACATGGGGGGGTCACGGGACCCCCCCGCGCATTTAGCCTAGGTGCCTGCTCAATGATTTGAGCAGGCACCGGGTTCCGATCACTGCCAGCCGCACGGCAGTGATCGAAAATACACAGGGCGTACATGTACGCCCTGTGTCCTTAAGTACCAGGGCACAAGGGCGTACCTGTACGCCCTATGTCCTTAAGAGGTTAATGGGACCATGTGGCATTTGGCCAGAGGTCACCTCTGAGGCCTGTCATTGGCTGCAGTGGTGCACATGACCTTGTCCATGCAGAAGTTAACAGGATGGGACCAGAAGTCCAGTGAAGAAGGCATGGGAGCCAGAAGGTAAGTATGGTTTTCTCTACAGGTACCACTGGCTAGGGAATGGAGGGGGGTTAAAAAAAAAGTTGATGTTTGCTGGCCCCCTGACAGGGCCTAGTGCAGCTACATGGCCTGGCACTTTGGTATGTTGGCAGATGCTCAAATGTGGGGGAAAGCAGCTGACAGACACCTCTAGCATCTCCTATCACAGGGAGACAATAGGATTGGACAGGTACAGTAATACTCCATCAGATCTGTGTTTTTTTCAAGGACCATCCTGGAGACATTTAATTTTCAGTGGATCAGTCAGATCCTCACAGGAATATCCTCTTACATCATATACGTTGTTTCTTCTAGGTTTTCTCGCTGATTTAATACTTGTTTATTCCTCGGTGACATCTGTAAAACTATTGTTACAATAATGTACAAAATACCAGATCCTTCGTCTGGCGGCCGACATGAAGAAAGTGGAGCGTTTAGCAAAAAGAAGAGAAATCTCTGCAGCAGTTCCAGCATGTAGACGTCCTAAAATTGTGCCATTAATTCTGCCGCCTGGCGCACAGCTCTGGAATCCTAAACACACATCTCCGTCTATAGCGCAAGCTATAATTAATCATCAGCAACCACAATTAGTGGCGCATAATCTTGTCAATTCTATAACTGAGGTAGTACACCAGCGCCCGAAGGGAAGAGGGAACCCACGGAGAGGAGCATGGTGAATATAACATAAGCAGACATTTTCTCTTCCATCCATTCAGGCAATTGCTGTTTTGACATTTCCCTAATAAAATGTCCAGCAAGAAGGTGTGATTGTCAACGTTGCCTCAAATTCAGATCATTGCTCCTGGATAACAAATATAATTTTTCATAATGATGATGAAGAGGAGGATGAGGATAATAATAATGATGGGGATTGTATCAGGGGGTGAGGACTGAACATTTTGTGTACAAGATCCCAGAGTATGTTTGTTCCCTCAATTGTCACCTGGAGACTAATATAGAATGAAGTGCAAAACCAAGAATAGAAGACTATAAGACCCACATGGAGGACAATAAGAAAAAAATATTTTGGACCAAATGGTGTGCTAAAATATTTAATAGAATAACATCTGTCGATGACACACTGTTATACGGATCTGTGGATGACTGCTATGGGGACCCCAGTGGATAACACACCGTTATGGGGGAGATCTGTGGCATTAATGGGCATTAATGGATGATACAGTACATTGGCATTAATGGATGATACAGTGTTATTGGGACATCACTGGATGACATTCTTATGGGAGCACCAGTTGATGACACATCATTATGGGGGAGATCTGTGGCTGATACACTTGCATATGTGGATGACACACTGTTATGGGGATCTATGAATGGCATACTTTTATGGGGATCTGTAGATAATTGTTATGGGGGAGATCTAAGGATGATGCACTGTGGGTGACACAATATTATGGGGATCTATAGATGACATACTTATGTCGGAGATCTGTGGATGATACACTGCTGTCTGTGGATGATACAGTGTTATGGGGATCTATGAATGACATACTATGTGTGTGGGTAAGTAACTGGCTGAGTGATAGAAAACAGAGGGTGGTTATTAACGGTACACACTCAGATTGGGTCACTGTCACTAGTGGAGTACCTCAGGGGTCAGTATTGGGCCCTATTCTCTTTAATATATTTATTAATGATCTTGTAGAAGGCTTGCATAGTAAAGTATCAATTTTCGCAGATGACACTAAACTGTGTAAAGTAATTTACACTGAAGAGGACAGTATACTACTACAGAGGGATCTGGATAGATTGGAGGCTTGGGCAGATAAGTGGCAGATGAGGTTTAACACTGATAAATGTAAAGTTATGCACATGGGAAGGAAAAATGCAAGTCACCCGTACATACTAAATGGTAAAACACTCGGTAACACTGACATGGAAAAGGATCTAGGAATTTTAATAAACAGCAAACTAAGCAGCAAAAACCAGTGTCAGGCAGCTGCTGCCAAGGCCAACAAGATAATGGGTTGCATCAGAAGGGGCATAGATTCCCGTGATATGAACATAGTCCTACCACTTTACAAATCGCTAGTCAGACCACACATGGAGTACTGTGTACAGTTCTGGGCTCCTGTAAACAAGGCAGACATAGCAGAGCTGGAGAAGGTCCAGAGGAGGGCAACTAAAGTAATAACTGGAATGGGGCAACTACAGTACCCTGAAAGATTATCAAAATTAGGGTTATTCACTTTAGAAAAAAGACGACTGAGGGGAGATCTAATTAATATGTATAAATATATCAGGGGTCAGTACAGAGATCTATCCCATCAGCTATTTATCCCCAGGACTGTGACTGTGATGAGGGGACATCCTCTGCGTCTGGAGGAAAGAAGGTTTGTACACAAACATAGAAGAGGATTCTTTACGGTAAGAGCAGTGAGACTATGGAACGCTCTGCCTGAGGAGGTGGTGATGGTGAGTACAATAAAGGAATTCAAGAGGGGCCTGGATATATTTCTGGAGCGTAATAATATTACAGGCTATAGCTACTAGAGAGGGGTCGTTGATCCAGGGAGTTATTCTGACTGCATGATTGGAGTCGGGAAGGAATTTTTTATTCCCCTAAAGTGGAGAAAATTGGCTTCTACCTCACAGGGTTTTTGCCTTCCCCTGGATCAACTTGCTGGATAACAGGCCGAACTGGATGGACAAATGTCTTTTTTCGGCCTTATGTACTATGTTACTATGTTACTATGTTACTATTATGGAGAAGTGTGGATGAATGTTAAGGGGGAGATCTAAGGATGATGCACTGTGGATGACACAATATTATGAGGATCTATGGATGACACTTATGTGGGAGATCTGTGGCCGATACACTGTTATGGGGATCTATGGATGACACACTTATTGGGATCGGTGGGTGACCCACTGTTATGGGTGAGCTCTGTGGATGACACACTGTTATGGGGATCTGTGGATGACAGTTTTATGGGGGAGATCTGCGGATGACACACAGTTATGGGGATCTGTGGGTAGCACACTGTAATGGAGGAGATCTGTGGATGACACACTGTTATGGGTTTCTGTGGCTGACACTGTAATGGAGGAGATCTGTGGATGACACACTGTTATGGGTTTCTGTGGCTGACACTGTTATGGGGATCTGTGGATGACACACTGTTGTGGGGATCTGTGGATGACACACTGTTGTGGGGATCTGTGGATGACACACTGTTGTGGGGATCTGTGGATGACACACTGTTGTGGGGAACTGTGGATGACAGTTTTATGTGGGAGATCTGTGGGTGGCACACTGTAATGAAGGAGATCTGTGGATGACACACTGTTATGGGGAACTGTGGATGCCAGTTTTATGGGGATATCTGTGGGTGACACACTGTTATGGAGGAGATCCTTGGATGACACACTGTGAGTTCAATTTATTTCTAGAGCAGCTGTATATGGGGTAGCTGGTACAATTGTGTACTATGAGGCTCTCACAGGCACATTCAGGCGGGGAAACTGAGGAAAGCCTGCACGATCTTGAAGAGGCATTCAGCATTGTCCACCAATGGGACCAGCCGCACACACAGGGACCCCTCCTCTACCAGATGATGTATTGTGCGTGCGTGCCAGGGGTTGAGGACAAGGCGTCTGCATGGAGCGGGTAGTGTATTGAACATCCACCTGCAGTTTCTGCCCACTCCATGTGTGCAATGCAGGCTGCTGTCATTATCCCTATGTAGCACAGTCTTATCTATAACAGTATTACATGTCTAATCTGCCCAAGCTTCACTCTATAAGACCCACCAAGCTTTCGGTCCCATATTTTGGGACAAAAAAGTCCATCTTATAGTCCGTAAAATATGGTAAATAGAATGACATGTCAGTGTAGTCTGCAAAATAAATCTACATGACATGTTGTAATTCCCCATGCCTCCAGATGATGGTGCTGCATGATGAGTCCTGTGCTGGGAATCACTCCACTATGTCAACGCAGCAGCACACCGGCCCTTTAATAATGTCTTTCCTGATTTAGAAAACTTAACAGCTCTTCAATTTTAGCAGCAAAGCTAAAATGGAAACAATTGTGAGGCAATCGTCGCTTCTGCTTAATTATGGAATCAGTGAGGAGATAATTACAAATTTATTGCTGTTTGGTTCCCAGACTTAAGCGTGTTGTAATCCGTCCGGGCTAATGACTGGAGCGCAGCGAGGAGAAATCAGCAGTGAGAACAGGAAGAAGCGCAAAGACATACGAGAGGAAGCCCGTAAGACATCGAATCCCAGATCTCAGATAATTATTTCTCTCCTAAAATACTCTGTGCTCCTGGGGGCCCCGCTCTTTCCACAGAAAATTTTGCTCTGTGAACAGAATTTCTGTATCAATTTATATAGTTTGTACAGGAAAATGAAAGAATGAGATACTTACCCGCTATACGTGTAGGTGATAACGGAAGTGGTTTCCGCCAGCGGCTATGCAAAGTTGTGCCAGTTTTATGTTGAGGATCACCTCCTACAACACCACGTTTCATATTCAGGCACTGTTCCTGCTCTGGCACTGTCTGTTAATCAGTATCATAAACCCTACAATTCAGGTAATCGCACGGTTAGATCTGGTGACAGTGGAGACTCACCATACGTTCTACTGTGAATGCCACAAGAAATTGGCAAAGAGAAGTGTGCGACTTAAGGCAAGTCACCAGGTCTTGCTAAAAAAAGACGAATACCCATGATCAGTTAAAGTGACATTTCAGTACAATCATTTTAAAGATACATGGTGTTAGGGAGTTAAAAAATAAACAGCGGGCATTCACCTTTCTGATTCCCTGTGGCTGCTGTTGGCCTGCTGCTCTGGTTTCCACTCATCTCCACGTCTTCTTGTCAGGCCTGACATGCTGGAAGCGCATTCACTGCAGAAGATCACTGTAGCAGCCAGTGACTGGCTGTGGTCAACCAAATTACATGTCTTGCACAGTTAGGTCTGATGAGGAAGAGGAGCAGGGATGTAGCTGTGGCCGAACAGCAGCGGTGGAGGATCGCTAAGGTTAGTACAGGAGGGATGAGAACTCATTATCTATCACCACTAGAACACCCTGATTATCACTAGTTTTGATCATTTACAGCCTTAAATTGATAGAACATAAAATATATTTATGATTAACATTTCTAAGCGCAGCGCTGGGTTCCCTGGACATCGTTGAGCTGTCACCACGTGTTGCTGCTCTCCGGAAAGTGTGGTAAGGCATGGTGCACCCCAGTGGGAATTAAGTCCAGAGAGTCAGGGTCTGCTGTAAATCATTGTGCTTCTTTACTGGAGGAATTCAGGTGCAAAACAGTACAGGTGAGGCATAGGGCTGGTTTCTCCAGTCTCCATCGCTGGCAAAAGAAGGGTTTGATGCTGAGAAAAAGGCCTGAGCTAACTGTCCCTCTCTCTATTTCTCAGAAGGCTGTTACCTTGGCCAAAGACTGGCGATCCAGGGTCTGTGGTAGTGTATCCCTGTTTCAGCGTCTTCTTCTGATCACTCAATAGTCTAACAGAGTCTCCTCTTCTAAGCACTGTTCCCTAACTGCAGGACACTAGGAGCTCTGACTGCTCTCCTTTTATACAGTTTCTGACTAAACTAGAACTTTCTAGTGGGAAGGGTGGAGTGGAGAAACTCAGCTCAAACAAATACAATGTTACAACTCCCGTCTCTCATAGACTTGGATTAAAGCTTCAATGATACTCAATGGTAAAGACACGGCAGTTTTTCCAGATAAAAACAGGTTTTCAGACATAATAACATAGCTGAACCAGACATAAGTCAATGTAAGTTAACCCTTTCCTTGTAGATTGTAAGCTCCTGCGGGCAGGTTCCTCTCCCATCTGTAGCACTCTATTAATAGTTTATTTTTTTATTTTATATTATGTATTTGTTACCCCCTCTTGATGTACAGCCTCATGGAATTATTGGCACTTTAAAATAAATAATAATGATAATGACTGCTGCAGCCAATCACTGACCTCTTCAGGGGCACTGCTGAGGCCAGTGATTGGCTGCGGTGGTTAGTTGTTAATAGCATGACGTCCCTGCTGCAGCTGGGTAAACAGAGCCGAGCTCAGAGAACCATAGCAGAGGCGCAGGATTCGGCAGGTAAGTACTTACTCATTCCTTATTGTAGGTCGATCTTGAGGGTTGTCCAGTTTGATCTTTAAACTGGAAAAACCTTTTTAACAGTAGGAAAGGAGGAGAAAACTACAATGACTGAGGAAGATGTCATCTGTGTGCTGTCCACATCCATATGTCCATTTTGCAAATTATAGAACATATTTTATTCTGGTCCACATTGCGGAGGAGAATAGTCATTCCTATTGATGGGAGAGAGAAAAATGCAGAAAGCACACAGTAAATATCTGTATTTTACCTATCCATGGTTTTTGCAATAAGGATAAGGTCGTGTGCATGAAGCCGTAGGAAAGCATGGGAGATGTCATTTTCAGTATATTACTATAACACTAAGCTACCCAGCCATCATCAGGAGAAGACTAAGTATTTGCTCAGACTCGGGAAAAAAGTTTGAAACTAAATGTATTACATCTATTAACATTCTTTACTTAAAGGGGTTATCCCATGGCTAATGTAAAAAATGAAAATTAGACAGCATATAGTACATGACAATCTCTTTCTAACAAAGCTAGAACCAGCCCTGTACCTCACATGGATCCAGAGATCTCACCATTCAAGGGGAGTGTCTTTTCTGCCTATCACAACTCAAGAGGCAGTCAAAGGATGAAACTGAGCATATGCGGCCATCACAGTGAACAGGACAAATAAAGAAGAAAAAAAAAACAGCAGGTGGCGCTATACAGATAGATTTTATTGAATAACTCAGTGGCTATACAACATTTTTGCAATTACAAAAGTATTCGGACCCAGGTGCTGGTTTGAAAACTGTAGAATATTTTGTGGGACAACCCCTTTAACACGCTAACCATCAACTTTCGCTCGGCTGCATCTGTATGTAGTAGATGCAGGGATTCTTTTATCTTTTTGAGGGAGGTTTGTGGCCCTTTTGCCGCCAGTCTATTCCCCAGAATATCTGTAAACAACATGGCTGCAGGTTCAGAGTTTGTCCATGTGATGTTATAGTGGTCACATGATATAACCACGTGACCTTGTGGCGCCTGGGGGTGCATGTGCAGATCGCTATGAGGGCCGCAGTCATGTGACTATCCATGATTGTCCGGTTCTGTGGCCCTGACTGAAGACATGGTCACCGCTGGAGCAGACTGATTGAAATGTTAAACTGTAACCTCTGCTGACGACCCCTCATTCTGGAAAGAATAGTGACAACGAGCAGGTACCAGACTGTGCAGTAATCTCTGGATAATTCTCTCTGAGGGATGGAACAGAAAAACAATTACAGTAAATAATAGCGTTTTCTTCTGTGTCATGGAAACCGGAGAACGCGGACGATCTTATAGACGCCATCATCTAATAGGGATTAGTGCCCACCCGCTGGTTCATGAACACCAGACTGCTCAGCGTCGTCACAAGCTTGCATAGTAATAGTCCAGTCTCCTACCTGTCATTAGATAACCGCCATTATTCCACCACAATGTCGTCTCTATCTAATTGCGTTACTTTTCACTCATCACCGGGATGTCTTCGGCTCTTTATGTGATGAAGTCTATAAAATACAAAGTCAAACTACATTTTTCTGAAATCCAAATAACTCTAATGTGTGCAGTTCATATACATATTCTGTCAGCGCTGTCACAGCTCTGCTTCATCAACTCCATGTGTATACAATGGTGAAAGTCATCCACTGGAGCTTATCTGTCAGCAGATCTGTACCTATGAAACTGGCTGACCTGTTACATGTGCGTCTGGCAGCTGAAGGCATCTGTGTTGGTCCCATGTTCATATGTGTCCGCATTGCTGAGAAAAATGATGTTTTAATATATGCAAAGGAGCATCTAGGATCAACAGGGGCGCTGCCGTTACACCTAGAGGCTCTGCTCTCTCTGCAGCTGCCGCGCCTCCTCCACATTGACAGGGCCAGGCAGGTATGATCATGTTTTCACTGCCTGGCCCTGTCAATCAAAGTGCAGAGGGCGCGGTAGTTGCAGAGAGAGTAGAGTCTCTAGGTGTAATGGCAACACCCCCGTCTAAAACGCCGGTCTTAATAAATGTGCCGCAGATGTAATTCTGGATCAGTACATGATAAGTAATGTAATAATGTGTGTACACCGTGACCAGAGCTGCAGAATAGTGAGTGCAGCTCTGGATTAAACAGGCATCCATATAGTATAAGTAATGTATGTATATAGTGACTCCACCAGCAGAATAGTGAGTGCAGCTCTGGATTAAACAGGCATCTATATGGAATAAGTAATGTATGTATATAGTGACTCCACCAGCAGAATAGTGAGTGCAGCTCTGAAGTATAATTCAGGTTGTAAACAAGGATCCATATAGGATAAGTAATGTATGTACACAATGACTCAGCCAGCAGAATAGTATGTGCAGCTCTGGCTGTGACTGGAGTATAGGACATGATGTAATTGAGGACTGTTGCTGAATAATTAAAGGATTATATGTTCTATGGAAATAAAATCTAGACTTGAGACTTTGAGCCTTTACATGTCCTGTGTTTGCTGAGGAGCCCAGGAGTCATCAGCACATTCTGCAGCAGACGGGCAGAGTGGTTAGTCTTGTGCCACAATGACTCTGTCATTAACCTCCTTGTTCCCGTCATCATCCATGGCCTCTCGCCAGTCGCTGGGAGGCGCCGGAGCTGTGCAGTTAACAGTGGACCCGGTGTCATCTGTAGGGAGAGTTAACTGCCATTGACCAGTGAGGAGCCTGCCTTAGCTTGTCAATAAGTCGCTACTTATACCATATTAACCCCACGACCTGCGCCTTGTACACCCCGCAGCTGTAGAAATTAATCTGTGCACATTTCACGGCCGATCGTGCAGAGCCTTCTCGGCGTGGAGTTTTGTGCCCAGCGGCTTCACACTCAATGATTATTGCGTGTTAATTTGGATTTCTTGTGTTTGTTAAGATTTTGCGAGTTTCCTGTTTGTCATGTTTTTCACACTCTGTTCCCGGCAGATAATCAGCATACGGCTCGTGGCCTTATTATTCCGGGCATGGTTGTGAATAATGTTCATTGATAATGAATGAGTCACATGATTCTGCCGTGAGGATTTATCGTCTGACACATCTCAGGGCCCGTCTCCCATACTGCACATGCCATGGACCAGTCACCGTATTGATCCTGACAGTGACTCACCCATCAGCTCTCACATGACTGCCATGTCTTTGGGTGCAGTAGCAGCGCAGCCATATCCCTGGGCAGGCTCACCCCGGAATCTGGTATTCACATGAATGAAGCTCCTTATCTCACACACAGTGTATCTCTTTTATCATGGGCCAGTAAAGACTGTGTTATGCCTCCTGTTTTCTCTGCAGAAGATCATATGAACGATCATTAGCGATCATCTTGCAGTGTAATACAGCTGCCGATTGCCCGATGAATGAGCAAACGCTCAATCATCGGGCAATCCAAATCTTTTGACATGTTAAAAAATGATCGTTTGCTGGCGCCAGATCGTGGTGTCTAATCATGATCTGCCGCCAGCAAACCACTAAACAGCATGGGGATGAGCGATGGCATAGCGATCACTCTGGCCCATGCTGAGGAGGAGATCGCTGCATGTAATAGCGGCGGTCTCCTCCAATAGCGAGCAGGTGATTGACAGGGGGGAACGCTCCCCACAATCGTCTGCCACATCGGGCTGTCTAATACAACCTTTAGAAACAGGAAAAAAGGGGAGTGAGCACTCACAACACTCGGACCACAGGATATCAGGATCAATAATATATTTATTAGGACCTACTGGATCCAATCACATACATATAAAATCACTAAAATAAACTAAAAATACAAATACTTGTACAAATAATTGGTACCAATGTAAGGGGTGAATTGCACAATTCAGCAAACAGTTGAATATATTCCTGATACTCGTAGTGCCACGAACTCTGTCAGAGAGTATCCAAATGTATGAGCAAAGTCCACCTGTAAACCTTATATTGCCGCAAACCGCTTCTCAGATGATTATGACGGACTGTTTATATCAATGTAGTGGATACAATGTCCCATATGTTAAGTGCTCCGTGCCGGTTTGGCAGTGGTAATACAGCCGCTCAAAGTAGTATGTTGGAAACTACTTGTAGCCAACTCGGGGAAGAAGGTTCCTACCTGATTCCTGATGTTCGTTCCCGCTACCGCGTCTCAGAGTCCTCCACGAGAGGCGAGCTGCGCCGGCTGCTTCGGCGTCTCGCGTCAGCCGTCTCGTACTGATGACGTCACACTATCGCGGGATTCAGCAGGCAGTGATAGTACCTTGATAATATCCAGAGTTGTATAGTAGAGCGGTCTTTGTAGAGGTATTTCTCCTTTTTCTAAAGTTCTTATCGCATGGCCATGCAATGGAGATCCAAGAGATTAGGTGGGCACTGAGGAAGGGGTGCAGACGCCCCGAAACGCGTCTGGTGTTAAGGAGAGAAGCGCCCACCTAATCTCTTGGATCTCCATTGCATACCTCTACAAAGACCGCTCTACTATACAACTCTGGATATTATCAAGGTACTATCACTGCCTGCTGAATCCTGCGATAGTGTGACGTCATCAGTATACTCTGACAGAGTTCGTGGCACTACGAGTATCAGGAATATATTCAACTGTTTGCTGAATTGTGCAATTCACCCCTTACTTTGGTACCAATTATTTGTACAAGTATTTGTATTTTTAGCTTATTTTAGTGATTTTATATGTATGTGATTGGATCCAGTAGGTCCTAATAAATATATTATTGATCCTGGTATCCTGTGGTCCGAGTGTTGTGAGTGCTCACTCCCCTTTTTTCCTGTTTCTACTTGCTTTTTGGGTCGGGCACCCAAGTCGAGTTAGTAGCACCCGTCATAGCCACCAACTGTGAGCCAACCACCTATCTATAATACAACCTTTACACAAGGAATTAATCAATGATCCCTATCATTGCCAGATCATTCAGCTGCTCTCACATGCAGCAATCATCCCCTTTGCATGGGGAAGAATGACCTCTCATCCTCATACAGATTCCTAGTTTGCAGGTAGGACATCCCTGTTTCCACAGGGCAATGTGCTGCTGACAAACAATGATCTTAAGCTTCTATTGGACGGGTAGATAATCTTGCAGATCATCGCTAACAAGCGAACTCTCATTAGCGATGATCATTAGGTAACTGGAATCTTTCAGCAGGTTTAAAAATCATAGTTTGCCGTCAGCAGATTATGGTGTCTAATCACAATCTGCTGCCGGCAAACAATGATTCGGTATAGGGATGAGCCATGGCATGAGCGATGGCTCGTCTCTATACTGTGGAGGAGATCGCTGCATGTAATAGTAGGCAACTGCCGGGAAGGAACGCTCTCCTCCTCCCGTCTAATATAAGCCTTAGGTGCAACATGAAAGATTAGACTACCTAATGAACAATTGTTTGCTCGTTCGTTGGATGATCGACAGCACCTTTACCCGGGGCAGTTATCAGAATTGAGTGTTCATAGAAATGTTTGTCGTCAATAACTGTCCCTATTCTCTAACCATGTAAAATGTGCCTTGTCTACAACAATATGTTGAGAAATATAGACTACATGTAGATGTGGCCCCTGGTGGATTGTAAATGTAGGGCTCCTGCACTCACAACTGAGCCTCAGTAGAGGTAGTGCTGTAGACACTGACTGTTCAGGATTAGTATTTAAATATGTATTTTAGTAAAGCACTCAAAATGAGATGGCATTTATACAAAGGGCATAGATCATAGTATAAATACGACAAAATCAGCAGACACTACCAGTACTGAGAATCATCAAGTGTTCAGGTAATTTTCTTTTGACAAGTTGGCATCCAATATGCCAGTGCAACTGCATCCCACTGCAGAGTAGAGGTACACTGCAAAAAGAGCGATACATGTAGATGTCTGTATATGTGCACAAAGTTATTAATAAGTCATATCCCAGACATCCCAACCTGCAAAAACTCATTTCAGGGAGGTTTTCTTTTTTTTTCTTTCACAAACTTTTTATTACATTTTCAAACATATGCCGTATCTGCACACTTTGCTCTATGGTGTGGAGGACTGGGCTCATTACCCTGCCCCAAATTATCATATTTATGTGTATGATTAAAGGGGTTCTGTCACCACCTATAAGCCCTGTGAGCTAAACATATGCTCATGTCCAGGGCAGCATTCTGATTTCTAAGGTGGCCTTATAAAAACTATTAGTGGCTTTATTCTGCGGAAAAACAGGTTTTACTAACCTGTCAATCATTGAATTAAGGTGCCCAAGCAGGGGAGGTCTGTGGATGCATGGTGCCCGGCCGCACGCATCGCCGTTCGTGCCCAGCGCCGCCTTTTACTCCTCAGTGCCGCCACTCCCTCCCCCTCCTCCTGCTTTGAGATCCCGCACGTGCGCACAGGTTCAGCCTGATGCGCCGTTGCGGACTGCTGGCATCGGCTTCTTCTTGCACTGTGCGCACGCGCCGAGAAGGGGACACTGCTACAGGTTGCCGGAAAGGTTTACTGCGAGTAAACTAGACATGGGAAGTTCGGATCTTTCACATGAATCGGTTCATTTGAATCAGTTCATTCAAATGAAACGATTCATGAATCGAATCTTCGGTTCATTCGCTGAGCTGACAAGAAGCAAGTGAACCGAAGCTTAGGTTGCGCAATGCGCATGCGCGGATGCTTCGATTCACTTGCTGACTCGCTGAGTAGGCTCTTGGTCTGAGTCAGGAGGTTTATTCTTTAAAACCCTGTGTGTAATTATCTACCCCACTGTAGGAAAAAAATAAGCATACAGGGGGGGGGGGGTGAATTTAACACTGGGGTAAATAATGTAATTAAAATGGAGGGTTAAATGTGCAAATGTATTTAAAAAAAATACATCTCTCTCAATAGTTCTATAGCTACTGAATGAGACAGAAGAAGGGATGCCTTTAACATATATTTCTCCTTGAGAAGCCAATTTGACCCTAAAGGGTTAATTCAACCTGTAATCTAAACTCTGTCCTGTCACTTCTCTTATCTCTGTGCTCTGCTATCAGTAAACCGGGATATATTGTCTCACATGCGGGTGTCAGGGAGCCGCTATCTAATTGCAGGAGACTCCCTGAACGTCCGGGAGACTTGAGATCCCTACATATCCTCAGCCACCACTAAATGTGGCTAGAGTCACCCTCTCTATATAGAGAGTAAGAGTAAAAAAATTCTAGTCAGTCAGTCTAGTCAGTTTAAGCCTAGCCAGAGGATAGAGCACATGCAGAATGGTATATCTGACAAAAAAAGCCAGCCCTGGGCCAGACCAGAGATAAATTTTACTTGGAAAAGCAGGCCAGATGTAACAGAGGAGGTGTAGTGAGAAGTACTTTGGAGAATTTCTGTCTGAAAAGGACTGCTAAGTCTCCATTGCCACATGTTCGGGTGTTTTCTTCTGGTGCCTGGACACCCATAAAGCAGACTATTCACCTGTATAAAATATCCACCTCCAACAGAGGACAGTTTGGAAGCGTACATTGTAAGTACGGCAACCTGTGCACAAAAGGTGCAAAGCTTAATCTGATGTTAGGGTCCGCCCTGAGGTTACTTTGCTGCAAGAGAAAGTGTTGCACCCCATGTCTATTTGCTTACGGCTACATGCACACGGCAGTGTTTTTTTGCAACCTCCGTTCCGGTTTTTTGCGGATCGGATGGTTTCCCATTCATTTCTATGGATCCGTTAAAAATGCAGTAGACTCATACATTTCTTGTCCGCGTCCGCTGTCCGTGTTTCCGCAAAAAAAGTATTGAAGTCAATGGGTCCGCAAAAAAATTCGGATGACCAATGGAAGCCACCCGTATGTCACCTGCATCAGTTTTTTTTTTTTGCGGATGGTTGCTGGGAAACCTGTATATATTCAATTTCAAGAATTACAGCCTTCAGTTTTTTTGGGCGGACCGCAAAAAAAAAAAAGAAGACACACGGAAACACAACCTACAAAATTTGCAGACAAACGGAACGGATGTGGATGCGAAAAAAACAGGAACACGGATGTGCTATTTGCAGACCACAAAAAACAACTGTCATGTGCATGTAGCCTAAGCCTAAGTCAGCGAGAGAAGACACCTTGGTCTATTACCTAACTGGGCATCCATGTCATCTGTAAGAAGTATGAAAAATGCAGAACTGTAACTGATGTGCTCCAACTTATTTCTTCAGTTAAGAAACATTCTGCTTGACAAGGGGTTGGGCTTAGTAGAAATGGGTGGGGCTTGACTGGAAAGGGGTCAGGAACTAAGATGTGCAATTATTCTGATGTAAAAAATCTGTCTCAATAGTTGGTATAAAGTTTGTGAAAAGTGTCTATACCTGCACCAGATTTATCATCCAGCCTGAGCCCCTGTGATAAATCTGGTGCAGGTCTAGACAGACGGTCTAAGCTTTACCATCTATAGGATTCTTAAATGTGGGCCACAGTATCTTGGTTTTAGAGGGAAAACACCAATCTAATCATCATCCTCATCACCATCACTTTTATCGGCCTCCTCGTCATCACCACCCATCATCTTTGTATTCATCATTTTCATGATCATCATATTTATCTTTGCTATTTCTCTTTATCATCACCACCATCATCATCTTCTTCATCATCACCATAATCAATTATCTTCATCCTCACCATCATCCTCTTTATCATTTCTGATCCCCATGCACTGCAGCATAGTGTGTGGCTGTCAGTGGCAGTTCCATATTACGCCCACTCAGCGTCTGTGTGCCCCCCAGCCCACTCTGTGCCCCCCTGCAGCAAGGATTAGCGGGCTCTTTGCAGGTCTTTGTAGCTGTGAATTTAGGTTAACAGTGGAATGAAGAGCAGGCGCCCTCGCATCTCCTGCGCCACACGCTGAGCAGTAATTAGAGAATAACCCTAATTTAAATGCAAATGAGCCTGCAATTAACATAGCAAGTTGGGCAGTTGGTTATTTCCCGGCCAACGCAGGATTGGACGGGCAGCGCTTTCGGATTTCGCAGCTGTGCTTGTCAGGGTGACTCGGGTGAGGGGGAAGCCTTCTATTCTGCAAATTAACCATTTAAGCAAAAACTGAATGAATGCTGATCTCTCACTCAAATCCTCGTGAGCCCCAATTGTATCTGGGGTTCTCCCCTTATTGCATCTATTTCACCCCGAATGTCAGCTCTGTCCTCAGGCCTTGGGGCTCGTTCACACGACCGTGTGAAACCCGTGCCCGTATTGCGGACCGCATTTGCGGATCCGCAATACACGGGTCGCGTTGCTTGACCATTTCGCATCACGGATGCGGACCCATTCATTTCAATGGGTCCGCAAATCCGGAGATGCGGAATGGCCACGGAATGGAACACTACGGAAGCACTACTTAGTGCTTTCTGAGGTTCCGTTCGGTGCTTCCACACCACAAAAAGATAGACCGTGTGAAGCCCGTATTGCGGACCGCATTTGCGGATCCGCAATACACGGGTCGCGTTGCTTGGCCATTCCGCATCACGGATGCGGACCCATTCATTTCAATAGGTCCGCAAATCCGGAGATGTGGAATGGCCACGGAATGGAACACTACGAAAGCACTACTTAGTGCTTTCTGAGGTTCCGTTCGGTGCTTCCACACCGCAAAAAGATAGAGCTTGCGCTATCTTTTTGCGGAACGGAGGGATCGCAGACCCATTCAAGTGAATGGGGCCGCGATCCCTATGCAACTGCCACACGGCAGGTGCCCGTGCTTAGCGGACCGCAATTTGCGGTCCACAGCACGAGCACGGGCTTCACACGGTCATGTGAACAAGCCCTTACTGCCATAGCAGGATAGTTAATAAACAGCTCTGGGAATAACTTTATTTTTCTAAGACTCTAATCACATTCAAATCTGCATTCGCATTTCTGCTGGCTGAAGATATGTGATTTACCACCCTATGGCTGTATTCTGATGGGTGAAGTTTATTTACATTTGCTGTTCATGGAGCATGGAGGGACTAAACTTGGACAGCACATACACTGAACAAAAATATAAATGCAACACTTTCGGTTTTGCTACCATTTTGCATGAGCTGAACTCAAAGATCTGAAGCATTTTCTACATACACAAAATACTCTCAAATATTGTGCGGCACCTGAGGGGTTAATTGTGTGGATCACAGCCCCCTGTAAGGGATCGGGTGCTGCCAGGCAGCAGGGGGCTGTTATGTACACAGTTCTTAGTATATTCTAACTTGAAGCGTCCCCATCACCATGGGAACGCCTCTGTGTTAGAATATACTGTCGGAGCTGAGTTTTCACGATGTGAAAACTCAGATCTGAAAAAGCTGTTTATGCAGACGGATCCGTTCTGAACGGATGCAAGCGTTTGCATTATAGGTGCGGATCCGTCTGTGCAGATACCAGACGGATCCGCACCGAACGCAAGTGTGAAAGTAGCCTAAGGCACACCTGTGCAATATTCATGCTGTCTAATCAGCACCTTGATATGCCACACCTGTGAGTTGGGATGGATTGCTCACTAACACAGATTTAGACAGATTTGTGAACAATATTTAATGGGTCTTTTGTTTCATGCAAAATGGGAGCAAAACCGAAAGTTTTGCGTTTATATTTTTGTTCAGTGTAGAACTTATTATAATCAATGTAGTCATTCACACTTAAGTTTTTTTTTTTTTTTACATGGACTGTGGGTCAGCGTAAAAAAACTTTCGAGCGTGTCCTATTTGGATCTGAGCAGCCTATGCTATGGTCTAGCCCTGAAATGCCGGCATGTAACTTATAGGCCATAGCTCACAGATAAACCATGGACAGTAAAACATACAGCCATCTAAATACAGCCCTAGGCTACATGCACACGACCGTGCCATTTTTTGCGGTCCGCAACCGCGGATCCGCAAAAAAAGGAAGCCGCTCGTGAGCCTTCCGCAATTTGCGGAATGGAACGGGAGGCCCTTTGTAGAAATGCCTATTCTTGTCCGCAAAACGGACAAGAATAGGGCATGCTATATTTTTTTTGCAGGGCCACGGAACGGTGCAATGGATACAGAGTGCTGTCCGGATCTTTTGCGGCCCCATTAAAGTGAATGGGTCCGCATCCGAGCTGCAAAAACTGCGGCTCGGATGCGGATCCCGAACAACGGGTCCAGCTCTAGGTGTTACTGGATTAAAAGACCTAAATTCTTAATCTGTAAAAGATAGGTAATTGTTAGATGAATTGTACAAGATTTACATAGGAACCCTTTGTACTGGTTCACACAATGCAGTGACCCCATACATCACTGCTAACAGTTAATTTACTGCTAAAAGGGTTAATATCTACAATTAAGGGTTAATGTACTTTCTACGCTTTGAGTATAATCCAAATAGCTAGGTAGTGCAGTTTAGTTATTGTGCTCTACTCAGTATTGGGCCTCCCCCTCTGAGTCAGTTGCTGTCTAGAGTAGTCTGATTGCATCAGTCAGATAGTCTGGCCTAGGCACCTGAAGGGTGAGGAGCTGCATTGGTCTGTTCAGTCTGAGGCCTACTACAATGGGCTCTCCATCCCTATATGCTGAGGACAAGTGCCAGACCTCCGAGAGAAAGAAGCAAAGAATCTATAGACTGTTTAGGACCATAAGGGACAGTGAGTGATAGCAAAAGTAGCACATGTGTAACACCCTAGAAAGGTGTTATCACTCCTGCACCCTGCTACTATCTATAATGGGCTAACCTGAATGTCATCTGTGTATTTCTATCCATGTCCTTTATATGGTGCAATGATAATATCTTTATGCAACTGTTTTATTACATGTAATGTGCCTGCAGGTTTACCAGCAGGTGGCAGTGTTTCTGGCAGAACTATCTTAGACAGAATGGAACTCACCATTCCATTCTCCCCCCTTTAGGTAGAAGTGGGCCAGTCCTGCTTGCTACCAGAAGGAGGTGTGGCAGTTCTAGTTGGTTCCTGTTCAGACTCCATGTTGGAGCTGAACCTATTCCTTGGCTGAAACTAAGTCAGACTAAAGAGTGGAGTCAGCATAAAGAAGGAATCAAAGTTACTAAGCTAGCTTGTCAGCACAGCAGAAAGAAAGAGATAAAGCAGAGTTGTTTATGCTAAAGCCTGCTGGAACCAAGACAAAGCCTGAAAACTGTTTAAAGAAACGTTTATTCAAGTAAAGCTGCCATTGAACTTCATCTCAAGGTCTGGACTCAAATTATTCTTTCCAATCCCTCAATAATTCCCCCTATAATTGCTTCGGTGCCAAAGCCTGGGGTCCAGCGGTATCCATGTAGGAGCACCGTGAAACACTTAGAGATATTTAGGCCGCACCACACCACTCGGCATTCCTAATAAACCTGGGACGCAATATAGAGGGCCCTGGGGGGAGGCGATACGTTGCATATGTATATGGTTTTGGATTGTGGAAAGGGTATATTGCTTCGGCGTGTACCACACTTTGGTGATGGATTGGATCTCCAATCTAAGACCTCCACTCTGCAGTGGGAATTACAGTGTTAATGAAAACTGATTTGCATGCCTTTGGTCAATTTTGGAAGTTGTCTGGATTTAACAGAGAGAGACAATACAGCCTGCTTTCTGTAACGCACCTAGTTGATCAGTTAGGATCTCAACTGCGGAAGCAATGGACAATCCACTATTATCCCACCGCCCTTGTTTTTGGATGTGGGATTCGCGGTTACTCAGTATGTACCCCAGGCGTCTCTCTCAGTCTTGGGCGGAGAGTTTGGGGTAACAAAATCATTTACCGCTATCCATCTAATTAGTTACTGCTGGAAAGGAAGGTCCCCCAGTATTACAGTAGTCACAAGTTAGTATAAGCTTGTGCATAGTTCAGAGTTAGTATATAGTATGCCCTCAGTTTAGTATATAGTATGCCATAGGTTCAGGGTTAGTATATAGCATGTCCACAGTTTAGTATATAATATGCAACAGGTTCAGAGTTAGTATAGCATGTCCTCAGTTTAGTATATAATATGCAGCAGGATCAGAGTTAGTATAGCATGTCCTCAGTTTAGTATATAATATGCAGCAGGTTCAGAGTTAGTATAGCATGTCCTCAGTTTAGTATATAATATGCAGCAGTTTCAGAGTTAGTATAGCATGTCCTCAGTTTAGTATGTAGTATGCAGTAGGTTCAGAGTTAGTATAGCATGTCCTCAGTTTTAGTATGTAATATGCAGTAAGTTCAGAGTGAGTATAGCATGTCCTCAGTTTAGTATATAATATGCAGCAGGTTCAGAGTTAGTATAGCATGTCCTCAGTTTAGTATATAATATGCAGCAGGTTCAGAGTGAGTATAGCATGTCCTCAGTTTAGTATATAATATGCAGCAGGTTCAGAGTTTGTATAGTATGTCCTCAGTTTAGTATATAATATGCAGCAGGTTCAGAGTTAGTATAGCATGTCCTGAGTTCAGAGTTGGTTTGGGAATATCGCCTCACACCAGCAGGAACCACCCCACTCTGAGTTCCAGGACCTTAATCAGAGCAGGTAACAGGCATATACTTGCGGTTAGTTGGTCCTGGCTAGGAAGCCAGCAGTGGGGAAGCCAGTGGAAAGTAGGTAGGCAGTCTTTCACAATGTTGTTAGGGATCCAGGTCTGGATATGTGGACAGAGTCCTCAGATGCAATGGAGCTAGCAGGGTGCGCACTCCATTAGTGGAACACCCTGCTTAGCACCTGTCTTCTATTTAAGGCCCGGAGGTAAGTGGGCGGAGTCACAGGGAGCCGCTGCGATCCAGGCTGTACTGTTACAGTACCCCCCCCCCCTTAAGGGACCCCTCCCGGGTACCCCACTAGGAGAGGGTCGGTTGGGAAATCTTCTATGGAACAATCTTTGGAGTCTGGGAGCATGAACGTTTTGCACATCTTCCCAAGAGTCATCCTGGGGACCATACCCCTTCCATCTAACGAGATACTGGATCTTCCCCCGTCTTCTTCTGGAATCAATGAGCTGCTCAACTTCAAATTCTTCTTCTCCTTGGACCTCTATCGGCGGCAAGGGTCGAGGATCATTTGATGGGAACGGCCTAGGTCTAAACGGCTTCAGTAGTGACACGTGGAATGTGTCTCACTGTGTTGGGGTTAATAATCCTATCTATCGGAAAAGGACCCAGGAATTGTCTTCCCAATTTCTTGGAAGGTACCCCCAACCGAAGGTTTCTTGTTGATAACCAAACCGAGTCTCCGACCTGGTAGGGAGGATTTTCTCTCCTACGACGGTCGTAGTAAAACTTCTGTCTTTCCTTTGCCCGTTGAAGGTTGTCTTTTAGCGTCTTAAGGGTAGTTTGCAAAGTGGTCAGATAATCGTCTGTGGCTGTCCTTGTAAAGGAGACCCTGTTGGTTCTGCGAAAGACCAGGGGGGGTATTAGCATGGTCATTAATTAGAGCATCCTTTCCATCCTTTCCAACGTTATGGTGGCAAGGACGAGTTTCTTCGGTGGAATGATCCATGTGGGGGCCGTGTCTGAGGTGCGAATTTCAGCCAGTCGTGACAAGGCGTCGGCCTTCCCATTTTTTGAGCCTGGTCGGTATGTAATTTGGAAGTTAAACCTGTCAAAAAAAAAACTCCACCGTACTTGGCGGCCTGATAGTGTTTTATTGGTTTTCAGGTATTGTAGATTACGGTGATCCGTATAAATTGTGATGGGGTGTATTGATCCTTCAAGTAAATGCCTCCAATTTTCCAGGGAGCATTTTATGGCGAGGAGTTCCTTTTCGCCTATGGGGTAATTGAATTCGGCAGTATTTAGCGTCCGGGAGTAGAACCCGATAGGATGTAACAGAGTTGAAAAAGAGCTTCGCTGGGACAGAACGGCTCCTATGGCTGCCTGGGATGCGTCTACTTCCAGCACGTAGTGATGGTTCGGATTTGGGAGAGTCAGTATCGGTGCCGTAGTGAACCTGTTCTTTAATAACTCAAACGCTGATTGGGCGTCCTTGGACCAAACGAACTTTGTGTTGACACTAGTTAAGCGGGTTAGTGGTTTAGTGGTAGCGGAGAAATCTTTAATAAATTTCCTATAGAAGTTTGAGAACCCCAGGAACCGCTGAAGAGCTTTCCTGGAATCCGGGATCGGCCAATTTTGGATGCAAGTGATTTTTGAGTGATCCATCTGGATACCCTTGGGTGAAATTATGTATCCGAGGAAGGGAAGAGAAGTAGTCTCGAACACACATTTTTCCTGTTTGACGTATAAGCGATGAACACTTAACCGTGCAAGAACCCAACGGACATGTTTCCTGTGATCGTGTAAGTTATCGGAATACACTAGTATATCATCAAGATAGATGATTACACATACGTCCAGTAGATCCCTAAAGATGTCGTTAATAAAATTTTGGAATGTGGCAGGGGCGTTGCACAACCCGAAGGGCATCACTGTATACTCGAAGAGTCCATACCGAGTGCGGAAGGCTGTCTTCCATTCATCACCTTTTCTGATCCTAATTAAGTTGCATGCGCCTCTCAAATCCAGCTTGGTGTAGATTGTTGCTGTTTGTAATCTTTCTATGAGTTCGGATATTAGCGGCAAGGGGTACCGATTTTTGATTGTTACTTTGTTCAAGGCTCTGTAATCTATGATGGGCCTTAGGCTTGAGTCTTTGTTTCTCACGAAGAACATCCCTACTGCTGCCGGGGAGGTTGAAGGCTGAATAAAACCTTTTCGTAAATTCTCTTCTAGGTACTGTTTGAGGTGAACAAGTTCTGGTTGTGCCAATGGATAAATTCTACCCGTGGGTATCTCACTACCCGGCAGCAAGTCTATGGGGCAATCGTAAGATCTATGGGGCGGAAGAGATTCCGCCTTCTTTGCGCTGAATACCTAGGCAAAGTCTGCGTATTGGCTGGGAACCTGGTTCACTCCCACGTGCATGAGAGATTTGAGAGGAAAGCAGGTCTCCATACAATAAGGTGACGTAAACTGAACTCTCCCCTGTTTCCATAGGAGGGTTGGCTGGTGTATTTGCAACCATGGCAACCCAAGAATCACGGGAAACAATGGAGAGTGTATGATATCAAGGAATAAGAATTCTGTGTGGTTATTTTCACATGTCACCATGGGGGGTTGAGTCTGACTGTGGATAGGACTAGAAGTGGTACCGTCAATGAAACTCACGGATATCGGAACGTTTTTTCTCATGTGGGGGATTTTATTTCGCTCAACCAGATGCATGTCGATAAAATTCCCTGAAGCTCCCGTGTCCACCATGGCTTCAACGATAATCCGGTTTTGGTCCCACTGTAAGGTGAGAGACGTGTATATGTAACCACCAGTACTATTTTTTGTACTGCCTAAGGTACAAAACGTGCCGCTCTTACCTTCGCACTTCTTACGTATCGCGGGGCATCCGTCAACGGTATGGTCAGCAGACGCACAGTATAAACAGAGGTTGAGGTTACGTCTCCTGGCTTTCTCTCTCTCGGTCAGAGGTCCTTGGATCGCCCCAATCTCCATCATCTCTACAGCAGGACCCTGGCTGGACGGTCTTGGGTTGGGTGTGAAGCCTGAGACTCTCTCGGCTCTGCGTTCCCTCAGCCGTCTGTCAATGGTGGTGGCCTTCTGCATCAAGGCAGTAAGTGTAAGTGGTAATTCTCCTCGGGCTAATTCGTCCTTCAGGGCCTCGGAAAGACCTAGGCGGAACTGATTCCTAAGGGTGAGGTCATTCCATTCAGTCTCCCGGGCCCAGCGAGTGTATTCCGCAATAAAGTCCTCTACAGGTCGTCTCCCTTGTTTAAGGCTGCGTATAGCGGTCTCAGCGGTCAGCTGTTTACTATGGTCCTCGTAGAGAAGGGCCATTTTTTCAAGGAACAGAGAGAAGGAATCCAGGACTGGGTCTTCCTTTTCTAAATAAGTATTGGCCCATGCTCTGGGCTCCCCCCTGAGGTAAGAGATCATGGTAAGTACTTTTGTTCTGTCAGTTGGGTAAGTCCGGGGCTGCAGCTCAAACATTAGTTTGCACGCATTCAGGAAATCCCTGAACTGCCTTCGGTCACCCGAGAATATCTCAGGTGGGCTGACCTTGGGTTCTGGTCCATCACGGGGGTGTCCTGGCCCCTGAGTGACAAGTTGCCGTAGTGCCTGGTTTTCTAGCTGGAGATGTTGTACAGTCACGTTGAGGGTCTCCACCCTCTTAGTGAGGGTGACGAGGTGACCTGCAACCTCCGCTGGATCCATGTGGGTTCCACTAATATGTAACGCACCTAGTTGATCAGTTAGGATCTCAACTGCGGAAGCAATGGACATCCACTATTATCCCACCGCCCTTGTTTTTGGATGTGGGATTCGCGGTTACTCAGTATGTACCCCAGGCGTCTCTCTCAGTCTTGGGCGGAGAGTTTGGGGTAACAAAATCATTTACCGCTATCCATCTAATTAGTTACTGCTGGAAAGGAAGGTCCCCCAGTATTACAGGAGTCACAAGTTAGTATAAGCTTGTGCACAGTTCAGAGTTAGTATATAGTATGCCCTCAGTTTAGTATATAGTATGCCATAGGTTCAGGGTTAGTATATAGCATGTCCACAGTTTAGTATATAATATGCAGCAGGTTCAGAGTTAGTATAGCATGTCCTCAGTTTAGTATATAATATGCAGCAGGTTCAGAGTTAGTATAGCATGTCCTCAGTTTAGTATATAATATGCAGCAGGTTCAGAGTTAGTATAGCATGTCCTCAGTTTAGTATATAATATGCAGCAGGTTCAGAGTTAGTATAGCATGTCCTCAGTTTAGTATGTAGTATGCAGTAGGTTCAGAGTTAGTATAGAATGTCCTCAGTTTTAGTATGTAATATGCAGTAGGTTCAGAGTGAGTATAGCATGTCCTCAGTTTAGTATATAATATGCAGCAGGTTCAGAGTTAGTTTTACATGTCCTCAGTTTAGTATATAATATGCAGCAGGTTCAGAGTTAGTATAGCATGTCCTCAGTTTAGTATATAATATGCAGCATGTTCAGAGTGAGTATAGCATGTCCTCAGTTTAACATATAATATGCAGCAGGTTCAGAGTTTGTATAGTATGTCCTCAGTTTAGTATATAATATGCAGCAGGTTCAGAGTTAGTATAGCATGTCCTGAGTTCAGAGTTGGTTTGGGAATATCGCCTCACACCAGCAGGAACCACCCCACTCTGAGTTCCAGGACCTTAATCAGAGCAGGTAACAGGCATATACTTGCGGTTAGTTGGTCCTGGCTAGGAAGCCAGCAGTGGGGAAGCCAGTGGAAAGTAGGTAGGCAGTCTTTCACAATGTTGTTAGGGATCCAGGTCTGGATATGTGGACAGAGTCCTCAGATGCAATGGAGCTAGCAGGGTGCGCACTCCATTAGTGGAACACCCTGCTTAGCACCTGTCTTCTATTTAAGGCCCGGAGGTAAGTGGGCGGAGTCACAGGGAGCCGCTGCGATCCAGGCTGTACTGTTACAATTTCCTATATACAGCCTTGGAAAGATTGTATGCGTGCATTTGAAGAGACTGATCTTATGCTCAAAAGAGATTGAAAGGACCAGACGAGAGGACTATGAAAGAACCTGGGCCTTTCAACCAGGAAAGAGAGGGAGGGGCTGGCAGAGGAAGCAGGAGGAGCAAGGGTGCACAGAGTGACTTGAACCCACCCTTGGTGCACTTAACTGCTCATTTGTATATAGATTAAAAGTACTTTTTCACCAGAAGGAAGTAACAGAAAGTGAAATGTATCATTACAAACAGCAGTACAAGGCAATGTGCCTAGTTTAAAAGCAGATTTCGTGTTAAAATACTCCCTTTAAATAGGGTCCATTCACACGTCCATATGTGTTTTGCGGATCTGCAAAACACGGACACCGGCAATGTGCGTTCAGCATTTTCCAGACTGCACACGCGCCGGATCCGCAATTGCGGCCAAGAATAGAACATGTTCTATTTTTTCGCGGAACGGAAGTGCAGGATCCGCAAATGCAGATGCAGACAGCATATTCCGGCCCCTTTGAAAATGAATGGGTCTGCACCTATTCCGCAAAATTGCGGAAGGGATGCGGACCCATTTTGCGGACGTGTGAATGGACCCTAAAAGGAGACCAGAGACATATGGAGACTTAATGACAATGTTTTTGGGAGAAGGTATGCAAATAATTATCTCCCATATAAAGAAAGCCTATTATAAGTCAACATGGTAGCGAGGCAGTTCTCTGTCTCTAGGAGATACCTCTTTGCATTGGGCATTGATAAGTTCACAGCAACAGGCAGCCTTAATGATGGACCCTGACTGTACATACAGCAAGAGGCTAAGTGTCAGCTACAGTGCACGCAGAGAATAATCAGGCTTTTAGCTGCATATAATGAGAACCTGAAATGTCTACAAACCTGTTCAATATGAGTGAAAGATGAACACTGGTGAGCACCCGACCATTTAGGGAGGGTGGGCAGGGACTGGGGGTCCCCCCCCCCCCCCCCCCTCCCTGTGTTCCCTATCCTGTTTGGGGGTAGTTATGGACCCTAGTGTGGCTGATCAGGTTCAGTCCAGTGGTTGTGGGGTTAATGTGGAAATCTGGCTGGAGAGGAAGGGGCGGATAGTGTTCTGGGCATATAAAATGCTCTGTCCCACCCCTTATCTTCCTCTTGGCAGAAGCGCTATGTGTGGTAAGAGATCCCCAGCGTTCAGTCTGCACAGAGGAATGGAGACCCCCCTCAGGGATATGGTTATTTCACGGAGGGAGGAGAGGAATGGCTGCGTTCGTTTTTATGCAGCCTCGGCTCCCCTCTGCCTCCTCACCCTGGCCTTGCGCCTGCCGCTGGGGAGTCTGGTAGTTTGTTAGCCTGCCCGGCATATCTGCCCCCCCGCGAGGCTCGGTCATAGCCCTCCCCCTTCCCATACCTTGCCTGTACTTCCGGTCCCCGCGTGTTTGCTGGCAGTGCAGCGTAGTTTAAGTGCGGCAGTGATGGCTAATTCCAGTCAACCCCCCCCCCCCGAGATTTACCTCCTACTCCCCCTGTGTCTCAGCCCCCCCCCCCCTGTGGTTCATGAGCAGGGGGATATTGAACCCATGCTGCTGCCTTCCTCTGTGGGAGGAGACACGGTCCCCCAGAATGTTGTAGGGGTACCTCAGACTGCTGCTGCAGAGGCTCCCATCCAGCAGCTGCAGGCCCCACCCCCAGCTCCCCGGCGGTCACGCAGGCGCAGAGAACGTTCTGCTTCGTCATCCTCCTCTGTTGAGAGCTGGAGACTGATGGTGGGGCAAAGTCCTCCAGCCGTCCGCCGTCCAGGGTCCTGCTGGTTGTTTAACGAGGGGAACTGTAGGTTTGCAGGATTGTGCAGGTTTAAGCATGAGTGCTCAGCATGTGGCGGCCCTCATCCAGCATGTAAATGTTCCCATCCTCCCGTTAGGCTTTCCAAGCAGAATGAGCAGGATGGGCATAAGAACCCCGGTGAGCGTGGTAGAGATGGACCCCTGGTTAGACAGGTACCCCAATAGGCAGGCGTCCGCACAGCTGCGAGTCTGTTTTTCCTTTGGATTTTTTATCCCTTTAGTTTTGAATCGTTCCCCGATTTTTTCTGATAACCTGAAGTCGGCCAGCGACTTCCCAGAGGTCCTTAGGGAGAAAGCGGTGAAGGAGGTTTCGTTGGGTAGGATTAGAGGCCCGTTTCGTAGTTTGCCTTTCTCCAATCTAAGAGTTTCTCCACTTGGTGTGGTCCCCAAGAAAGAGGCGGGTAAGTTCAGGTTAATACATCATCTTTTTTACCCCAAGGGTTTGTCGGTTAACGACACTATCAGTCCTGAGGATTCTTCAGTGTCTTATGTCTCCTTTGACCGGGCGGTTGCGTTGGTCAGGGAGGCCGGTAGAGGGGCCCTTCTGGCAAAATCGGACATAGAGTCGGCTTTTCGTCTTCTCCCAGTTCATCCTGAGTGTTTCCATTTGTTAGGTTGTTGCATGGATGGTCAGTTTTATTACGACACATGCCTTCCTATGGGCTGTTCCATTTCATGTCATTATTTTGAGATCTTTGGGTCCTTCCTAGAGTGGGTGGTTCGTTACGATATGGGTACTACGTCTGTTTTGCATTATTTAGATGATTTTCTTTTTGTTTCCCCTGAGTTGGGTGGCGGTTGCTTGTCCCTATTGAATAATTTTTTGATTTGGATGTCTCAGTTTGGGGTCCCCATTTCGGCAGAAAAGACGGGCCCGGTCAGACGATTGTCCTTTTTGGGTATTGAAATCGACACTACAGATATGGTTTTTAGGTTGCCGCATGAGAAATTGCAGAAGCTTCTCGGCTTGATTGATGGTTTTTTGGCAGTCCGGAAAGTGACTCTCCTCCAGCTTCAGTCTTTGTTAGGCCTTCTGTGTTTTGCATGCAGAGTTATGCCCATGCGGCGAGTTTTTGCACGGCGTATGTCATTGGCCACTCGTGGTGTTAAAGCCCCGGGTCATCGCATTCGGCTTTCCAAATCCCTAAAGGAAGATTTGAGGGTTTGGAGGTCCTTTTTACATTCTTATAACGGGCATACATGCTATATGTCTAAAGAGGTTCCCAATTCTGAGTTATCACTGTTTTCCGATGCTGCAGGATCTTGTGGTTTCAGTGCCATTTTTGGGAACGAGTGGTGTGCCGCCACATGGCCTGATTCGTGGTTTTCCTCTGGGTTGTGCAAGAACCTCACGTTGCTCGAGTTGTTCCCGATTATTGTGGCAGTGGAATTGTGGGGAAGCAGGTTATCTAACATACACATTTCCTTTTGGACTGATAATTTGTCAGTAGTTTATGGGGTTAACAGTCTTTCTTCTTCCTCTCTCCCGGTCTTATCTTTACTACGGTATTTGGTCCTCAGGTGCCTTGAGTTCAATATCTATTTCAGGGCTCGGCATGTTCCGGGAGTGGATAATAAAGTTGCTGATGCTCTTTCTCGTTGTCGTTGGCAGGATTTTCGGTCCTTTCATCCGGAGGCGGATCTAGAGGGCAAGGAATGCCCACAGCACCTGTGGTACTTGGTGGACAGCAGATGATGTCACTGATTAGATCCTCGGTTTCCCCTGCAACCTGGCAAGCTCATGGTAAGGCGTGGGGGGACTGGGAGAGCATGGTGGGAGGACGAAATGTGGTTTCCAGGGATGATCTGCGCCTGGAAGTCACAATTAAATGGTTGTTGTGATTATGCTCCAGCTGAGTTTCAGCCTCGGTGGCGCAGCGACGGCTCGCGGGGGTTGCCTTCCATTTTCGGTTGCGCGACTGGCCGGACGTTACCAAGTGGTTTATTATTCGGCAGGCGTTGCAGGGTTGGAAAAAGGAGCTAGTTTATAGGGAATGCAGGCGTCCCATATCATTCAATCTTTTAGGCAGGCTCATCGCTAAGCTCCCTAAAGTTTGCGTGTCCCCATTTGAGGTTGCTCTGTTTGCCGGTAGCTTTAGCATAGCCTTTTTCGCGGCGCTGCGTATCAGCGAGTTAGTAGCCCCTTCTAGTCGGAAACCGGGTGAAACATAGAATGTGTCGACAGATAAGAACCATTTGGCCCATCTAGTCTGCCCAATATACTGAATACTATGGATAGCCCCTGGCCCTATCTTATATGAAGGATGGCCTTATGCCTATCCCATGCATGCTTAAACTCCTTCACTGTATTTGCAGCTACCACTTCTGCAGGAAGGCTATTCCATGCATCCACTACTCTCTCAGTAAAGTAATATTTCCTGATATTACTTTTAAACCTTTGACCCTCCAATTTCAAACTATGTCCTCTTGTAGCAGTTTTTCTTCTTTAAAATATTCTCTCCTCTTTTACCTTGTTGATTCCCTTTATGTATTTAAAAGTTTCTATCATATCCCCTCTGTCTCGTCTTTCTTCCAAGCTATACATGTTAAGGTCCTTTAATCTTTCCTGGTAAGTTTTATCCTGCAATCCATGTACCAGTTTAGTTGCTCTTCTCTGAACTCTCTCCAAAGTATCAATATCCTTCTGGAGATATGGTCTCCAGTACTGAGCACAATACTCCAAATGAGGTCTCACTAGTGCTCTGTAGAGCGGCATGAGCACCTCCCTCTTTCTATTGGTAATGCCTCTCCCTATACACCCAAGCATTCTGCTAACATTTCCTGCTGCTCTATGACATTGTCTGCCTACCTTTAAGTCTTCTGAAATAATGATCTCTAAATTTCTTTCCTCAGATACTGAGGTTAGGACTGTATCACAGATTTTATATTCTGCTCTTGGGTTTTTATGCCCCAGGTGCATTATCTTGCACTTATCAACATTAAATTTTAGTTGCCAGATTTTTGACCATTCCTCTAGTTTTCCTAAATCCTTTTCCATTTGGTATATCCCTCCAGGAACATCAACCCTGTTACAAATCTTTGTGTCATCAGCAAAAAGACACACCTTACCATTGAGGCCTTCTGCAATTTCGCTGATAAAGATATTAAACAATATGGGTCCCAGAACAGATCCCTGAGGTACCCCACTGGTAACAAGACCTTGGTCTGAATATACTCCATTGACTACAACCCTCTGTTGCCTGTTCCTCAGCCACTGCCTAATCCATTCAACAATATGGGAGTCCAAGCCCAAAGACTGCAATTTATTGATAAGCCTTCTATGTGGGACAGTATCAAAATCCTTACTAAAGTCTAGATAAGCGATGTCTACTGCACCTCCTCCATCTATTATTTTAGTCACCCAATCAAAAAAAATCAATAAGATTAGTTTGACATGATCTCCCTGAAGTAAACCCATGCTGTTTTTCATCTTTCAGTCCATGGGATTTTAGATGTTCCACAATCCTCTCCTTAAGTATGGTTTCCATTAATTTCCCCACTATTGATGTCAGGCTTACTGGCCTATAGTTGCCCGATTCCTCCCTACTACCTTTCTTGTGAATGGGCACAACATTTGCTAATTTCCAATCTTCTGGGACGACTCCTGTTGCCTTTCTTGTACTGATGTTGTTCTGGGTAATAACTCATTGAGGATTCGGGTGAGTCGCTCCAAGACGGACCAGTTTGGTAGCGGCACTTGGATCCCTCTACACCCGGTTCCCGGTGTGGCTTGCCCGGTTCAACTGGTGTCTAGCTATATTTCTCTGCGTAAGTCTGGCCATAGTTTCTTTGTGCATGCGAATGGCTCCTCTCTGACCAAGTTCCTGTTTATTGCGGTTTTTAGGGCCTGTTTAGAGCTGGCGGGTATGAATCCCAAGGAATTTGGCACTCACTCCTTCCGCAGCGACGGAAGCCGCTAGGGCAGGTTTGCCAGAGTCTGAGGTGATGAGAATCGGCAGATGGAAGTCTGCCTGCTTTGCGCGGTATATTAGGCCGGACCTATTATAATACAAAGGAAAAAAAGAGGTGATTGGTCACCCGGTTCTCCCTTATTGAGTCAGTTCTGTTTGTTCTTCTGGATTTCTGTGCATGTAGCATGTTATTCTAACGGTTGTTTCTTCGTAGGTGCAGTGAGACCGACTGTATGGATGGTCGGTCATTCTTACATATTTTGGGCTGCGCAGAGAGCTGAATGCCGACCTGGTGGGAGGGCCCTTGGCTTCCGCGAAGTGGGGGTGTCGTGGAGGAACATTCGTGGCCTTAGATGGTCTTGAATACTTTCACAGGTGGTTGAGATCGGTATGCAAGCAGGTGGTCCAGTTATTTTGGTTGTCCATGCAGGTGGCAACGATATTGGGTCCATGCCATTGATGGAGCTCTTAACATTGATGCGTTCCGATCTAGAGAGATTTCCATCCTTCTACCGGGAGGTGGTAATAGTGTGGTCCGAGATCGTTTCAAGGGTGGTATGGCAAGGAGGTAGGGACGGTGAGGCGATTGAGAAGTGTATGCGCACGGTGAACGTGCGGATATCCCCATTCGTTAGGTCCCGTGGTGGGGTGGTTGTTCGTCATCAGCAGTTGGAGGGCGACAACCGTACATTGATGAGGCCGGACGGTGTTCACCTGTTTTTTCTTTCTGGTCTCCAAGATGGGGTGGAGCAGGCCCTGTTTTTGTTGGGTGGTGGTCGGAGCCCCGTTTGAGGGCGGGTCTCCTCCTTGGCGGCAGGTAAAGAAGAGTTAAATGTTGGAGTGAGAAAATTGGCGTAACTGCCCGCTGGGAGGCCAGCGGCCGGCAGATAGCACGGTTTGTGTTTATATTATGCCGTTAATAAATAGCTGTGGCCGACTAACATCTAACAATGACAATAAAGTTTATAAAGAGAGATTTGTGTCAGTGTCGTTTATGGTTGGTTAACATGGAGGGGGCCGGAAGTGTTGAGGGGAGCTTACCCCTCCCCCCCCTTTTTTCCCTAATGTGATTACCGACAGTCTGGTGAGCACCCCACCATTCAGGGAGGGTGGTGCAGGGACTGGGGGTCCCCTTCCCCCCCTGTGTTCCCTATCCTGTTTGGGGGTAGTTACCGACCCTAGTGTGGCTGATCAGGTTCAATCCAGTGGTTGTGGGGTTAATGTGGAAATCCAGCTGGACAGGAAGGGGTGGATAGTGTTCTGGGCATATAAAATGCTCTGTCCCACCCCTCATCTTCCTCTTGGCAGAAGCGCTGTGTCCCTCCCTCCCTCATGTGGCTGCGTACGAAGAGGGTTTCTCGGTTCGTAGGTTTTATGTTTCACAAGGTTTTGAGTGTCATGTGTTTATGGCCCGAACTTCGGGGAAGATTTTATAAGTCACATCTGGCGGCAGGTAAAAAAGAGTTAAATGTTGGAGTGACAAAATTGGCGTAACTGTCCGCTGGGAGGCCAGCGGCCGGCAGATAGCACGGTTTTGGTTTATATTATGCCGTTAATAAAAACCTGTGGCCGACTACCATCCAACAATGACAATAAAGTTTATAAAGAGAGATTTGTGTCAGTGTCGTTTATGGTTGGTTAACATGGAGGGGGCCGGAAGTGTTGAGGGGAGCTTACCCCTTCCCCCTTCTTTTTTCCCTAATGTGATTACCGACAGTCTAGTCAATTCACCCTCGTAGTCCATCCATGAAAATAGCTTCTCCTGCTTCTGAGACATCAGATAAAACAACAAGAGATGAGTGACCGCCAGGCATATCCCAGAGAGATTCAGAGATAGCACAAGGAAGCTCCTCTTCTGATCAGTTCACAAAGGTCATCCGGAAGCTATCAACAAGCTGCTCCTGACATATCTGCTCATCCTACTATAAATCTTCAATAAATTCTGTGAGTGTTTGGCATCCTGTTGTGAATTAATTTTGGGGATATTTAATTCACTGATGAAGCTTATAATATAAAGACACAATACAGGTATCGCTTGGTGATATTAATATTGTAATTACAGGTTACAGGTTGATGTCTTCATAAGATGCTGTGACTAGCTACAAAAGGAGTAAAGTCCATCAGCAACAACTGCCCTGCTTGTTGATTTTCCTGGTTTCCAAACAAAAACGTATGGTGAAAACAGCAAACGATTTAGTGACCGTCTATACACAGATTAACACAGAGACCAGATGTTACATCTATGGCCATTATTCAGGTATTAATCAAAGAGAAACCATCTACTTACTTATTAAATTACTTAAAGGTTAAGAAAACATCATGAAGATATCAAAAGAAAACACAATGCTGCACAGGTCCCTAGAAGGCACCCCAGAAATAGCAAGAACACTGTATGTCAAGAGTTCACAAGGTCAATATACTGTATATAATGGAGTCTGTGGTCAGTAGTGGACCTTCAGGTTCCAAAACTCAATCTATTATTCACACTTCCATCATAGATGACAGGAGAACCACATGAATGGAATGGGTGGAATATCTGAGTCTCACTTTAGCGTGATAGCTGGAAGGCACAAATCCATGACCAATGTAGTTATAGACTGTAAGACCTTTATTAAGTATCTCCACATGGACTGTCCTTACAGTCTGTAACAATATTAGTCCTGGATTTACGCCTGCCAGCTATCAACCTAAAGTGAGACTCAAGTCATCCACCCATTCCCTTCCTGTGGTTTTCCTGCTACTTTGGCCTCTGCCCCTGGAGAATAAAGATGGCACCGGCTGCACCAACTCTTGCTCCCGCATACTAAGCTTTCCCTGGAGTTGTGCCCACTTTTGCACAACATAGAAAGGTGAGCATAACATACCCCTTTGAGGGATTATGCACCCTTACTTATTTACCCTATGAGCGATTCTTCTTTTTGGCCATTCTCAGAAGACAAGAAAAGGAAAGTCACAGTAAGCTCTGAAGTCTGGAAACCATCAGATCTTCTAGGAAGAACCACAGTCTGGCTTCACAAATACACAGTAATGGATAAATCATATAGAGTGAAGGACCTACAGACTCCTGCTGCAAGTGACACTTGGTGACCACTTGAGCAGCTTCCATCATGTCATGTAAGATCACAAGGTAAGTGCCCATGCTTTCCTCAAAATAACTCCTCCTTCGTGCATGCCCCCAAAATATCTCTAATTCTCCCAAATTAGCTTCACCTACAACATGATTACCACAGTACACCTTCTTTATATTGCAAGTGTCTCTCTCTCTCTCTATACACTGTGTGCAGAATTATTAGGCAAATGAGTATTTTGACCACATCATCCTCTTTATGCATGTTGTCTTACTCCAAGCTGTATAGGCTCGAAAGCCTACTACCAATTAAGCATATTAGGTGATGTGCATCTCTGTAATGAGAAGGGGTGTGGTCTAATGACATCAACACCCTATATCAGGTGTGCATAATTATTAGGCAACTTCCTTTCCTTTGGCAAAATGGGTCAAAAGAAGGACTTGACAGGCTCAGAAAAGTCAAAAATAGTGAGATATCTTGCAGAGGGATGCAGCACTCTTAAAATTGCAAAGCTTCTGAAGCGTGATCATCGAATAATCAAGCGTTTCATTCAAAATAGTCAACAGGGTCGCAAGAAGCGTGTGGAAAAACCAAGGCGCAAAATAACTGCCCATGAACTGAGAAAAGTCAAGCGTGCAGCTGCCAAGATGCCACTTGCCACCAGTTTGGCCATATTTCAGAGCTGCAACATCACTGGAGTGCCCAAAAGCACAAGGTGTGCAATACTCAGAGACATGGCCAAGGTAAGAAAGGCTGAAAGACGACCACCACTGAACAAGACACACAAGCTGAAACGTCAAGACTGGGCCAAGAAATATCTCAAGACTGATTTTTCTAAGGTTTTATGGACTGATGAAATGAGAGTGAGTCTTGATGGGCCAGATGGATGGGCCCGTGGCTGGATTGGTAAAGGGCAGAGAGCTCCAGTCCGACTCAGACGCCAGCAAGGTGGAGGTGGAGTACTGGTTTGGGCTGGTATCATCAAAGATGAGCTTGTGGGGCCTTTTCGGGTTGAGGATGGAGTCAAGCTCAACTCCCAGTCCTACTGCCAGTTTCTGGAAGACACCTTCTTCAAGCAGTGGTACAGGAAGAAGTCTGCATCCTTCAAGAAAAACATGATTTTCATGCAGGACAATGCTCCATCACACGCGTCCAAGTACTCCACAGCGTGGCTGGCAAGAAAGGGTATAAAAGAAGAAAATCTAATGACATGGCCTCCTTGTTCACCTGATCTGAACCCCATTGAGAACCTGTGGTCCATCATCAAATGTGAGATTTACAAGGAGGGAAAACAGTACACCTCTCTGAACAGTGTCTGGGAGGCTGTGGTTGCTGCTGCACGCAATGTTGATGGTGAACAGATCAAAACACTGACAGAATCCATGGATGGCAGGCTTTTGAGTGTCCTTGCAAAGAAAGGTGGCTATATTGGTCACTGATTTGTTTTTGTTTTGTTTTTGAATGTCAAAAATGTATATTTGTGAATGTTGAGATGTTATATTGGTTTCACTGGTAAAAATAAATAATTTAAATGGGTATATATTTGTTTTTTGTTAAGTTGCCTAATAATTATGCACAGTAATAGTCAACTGCACACACAGATATCCCCCTAAAATAGCTAAAACTAAAAACAAACTAAAAACTACTTCCAAAAATATTCAGCTTTGATATTAATGAGTTTTTTGGGTTCATTGAGAACATGGTTGTTGTTCAATAATAAAATTAATCCTCAAAAATACAACTTGCCTAATAATTCTGCACTCCCTGTATATATATTTCTCCATTGACCCCTACCACATAAAGTAAAATGTTCATTCATTATTGAGATAAAGACCATGGACTCCTTTGGGGTTGTTATTCTTTTATATTGTATTCTACTACTTGGGCTAAAAAAAAAAAATTCTATTTGGCCTTAAACATTTTTATCTCTTGCTTCTTAATAGGTCATGAACACTCATTTAAGTTGGATTTAGAAAAAACGACTGAGCAGCCAGTTGTCGGGAAGGATGTGTTCCTTCCCGCCAGTCGGCTGCTCGTTCAATGAAGGAGACCACGCATTTGCATGCAGAGATCTCCTTCACTGTATGAGGACAGGGGATTGCCTCGTCTTTATACAGAATCATGGCTTCTGAGCAGCAGATCGCTGTTTAGACAGCACGGTCTGCTGCTCAGAAGCCATGACTGGTGGTGCCTGCACGGGTGACAGGATCACCCAATGAACGAGCGTTTCGCTCGTTCATCATTGGCCAGATGATGTGGAACTACCATTCGCAGGAATGGTCGTTCCCGATAAGGCTACTTTTACACTTGCGGTAGTGTGATCCGGCGGACCATTCAGTCGTTGGAACTGCCAGCCGGATCCGCCGATCTGCATGTGACTGAAAGCATTTGTGAGACGCATCCGGATGCGGATCCGTCTCACAAATGCATTGCAAGAACGGATCCGTCTCTCCGCTTGTCATGCGGACAGACGGATCCATCTTGTATCTTTTTTGACATTTTTACCGGGCTGCGGATACGGCATTCCGGTATTTTGAATGCCGGATCCGGCACTAATACATTCCTATGGGGAAAAATGCTGGATCCGGCATTCAGGCAAGTCTTCCGTTTTTTTCGCCGGAGATAAAACTGTAGCATGCTACGGTTTTATCTTTTGCCTGATCAGTCAAAATGACTGAACTGAAGACATCCTGATGCATCCTAAACGGATTACTCTCCATTTAGAATGCATTAGGATAAGACTGATCAGTTTTTTTCCGGTATTGAGCCCCTAGGACGGAACTCTATGCCGGAAAAGAAAAACGCAAGTGTGAAAGTACCCTTATCTTGATGATTATTGGTGTGTCTAAATGCACCTTTAAGCTAAATTCTTATAAAACTGATAAGAATATGATGCAAGGTCCATTTACAAACGCCAACATTCAGTTATTGGGAACAAACCATTTTTTTCATTTAATTACCTGATCTTTGGTGGAGGTGAGAGCTGCATTTACATGTATAAATCATCTCCTCAGTATGGGAACAAGCGATCGCTCGTGCAGTCACTCGTTCCTATACAGATTCATACCCAAACAATAATTTTGGGTGTTGTCTCATTCATCAGATGATCAGTGGTGCCTCTACACAGGGAACTTTCCTTCCCAATAATTGCCTTGATTATTGGCCCTTGTAAATGGCCATTTAAATGAGTATTCTTAAGGGTTCCGGGAACTAAAGATAAGGGCTACAGATCGAGCTGTCAGAGCAACTCTCTTAAGCATTTCATTGAGAAGGAGAAGAAACAGTCTACAGATGCAGTGAAAAGTGAAGGCTGTAGAAGACAAATGGATGAAAAGGTTTGGAAAAATAATTTTTAGCCCAAGATAAGCAGACTGCAATAATAAAAAATACCCAAAGGTGTCCATAGCCTTTAACTCAATAATGATAAGAAATTTTATTTTAATTAGTGCGCGTGGGGGGCAATAGGGAAATAAATAGGGATTAATCTTTTTAATAAAGACCAATAAGAAAAATTATTTTGCAGCTGAAGTTAAGTAGAATGCAATAATGAAAAAATGGCCCCAAAGGTGTCCAAAGCCTTTAAACTTTGCTTGCTGTCCTAGGTGAGTCTTTCATTTGAAACATGGCGTCATGTTTGGCCTTCCTAACAGAGGTCATCCCATCATTGAGTCTTCTAGGTTCTTGTACATTTTCGGATGTGTTCAGAAAATTCACAATCTGATGATTTACAGAAGTGGGAAAAATGACAGAAGAAGCATTTTCTCCTAGTTCTCAACCTTCCTGACGCTGCAGTAATTTCACAATGAGCCGGTGCAGCAGATTGTGGCTCCTGTGGGATTCACATTCACTGCTTCCCGATGTGGAAGGAAATGATTGCGATTTGCTGCTTGTTCTCTTTCCGTGTCTGAATCCTCTGAGCTTCTCCCATAAGCGTGCCACAAAGCAAAGGAAAGACTATGAAGGGCGCAGTACAGCAAATCTGCAGGGCACTTATTAACACACCAAAGGCAAGGTCGCAAATAGTGATGAGCGAAGCGAGCTCCGGCTTCTAGATCTGAAGTCGCTTCCCTCAAAACTTCGGTTTAATGCTGTACGGAGATCCGTCTCTCTACAGCATTAAAATATATGGGCTCTGACGAAGCGAAGTCAGTTATTCCCAAAGTTTCGGTGAATAATTTCTGTATTTGATTTTTAAACTGAAAAACCATTTTAAAACTTGGATCAGAACTCAGCTTTGGTTCTGACTGATACCTCAGAACCGAAGCCGAGTTCGGATCAAAGTTTTAAAATGGTTTTTAAGTTTAAAAATCAAATACCAAAGTTATTCACCGAAGTCTTTCTTCGGGAATAACTGACTTCGCCTCGTCGGAGGCCGCACATTTGAATGCGTACAGAGACGGATCTCCGTACAGAATTAAACCAAAGTTTTTAGCAAAGTGACTTCAGCTCATCACTAGTCGCAAACACCTCTGAAAGTAAGACATTTCCCCCATAAACTGCTGTATCTTTCCCCAGCATTATAGTAGCCTAGCTGTGGGTGTGTCTGTGCACAAACTTGTTGACTGTTTCCAACAACCAGCAGAATTGTGAGTGTGGCTCTGGTGTACATTACATTTTACAGAAATGTGAAGTAGATGCGTTGGTACCATGGCGCCTTTGTTAAATATGATGGACTGGTGAAACTTCCCTGTATAATGGAAGATGATGCTACGAGCTACACTGGAAATTGTTCATTCTGCAGATGCTTTGTCGCATTGTTCTCTAGTTTTATGTTCGGTGGAGATCCGGCCTTTGTTTCACTATCAGCTCCTGTTATTCCAAAGTGTTAGACAAAGGAATGAATGGACAAAAGAGCCACGTCTCACCGGTGACAGGGGGGTGCAGAACAGAGCGCCACGATCAAGCACAGATATATTAATTTAAAGGCACATCGGGGGAGCAAAAGTTCAGAATTGGCCTTGTGTTTCCATGACAACTGTTATAAAGTAATTTGGAAAAGAGTCACAACAAAAGAAGAAAGCCGAATAAAAGATTGAAGGAAGAGAAAGGTAAATGAAGGAGACGAGGCGCACGAATGATGCCAGGGAATCCTGCGCATCAGGCTGCAGGGCACAATCATGTGTAATGAGAAGCTGGAGAAATCAGCCGGGTCAACCCCCAAACTAGCTGTTACCTCCTATTTACAAAATGCCATTTCCAGCAGCACGCTTCCACCATCACTGCTGTTGCCGTCATGATTTTCTCTATATTTGAGGAAGAGTTTACAAGCTGTCAACGAGCACAACGTGGTAAGTGCTACTGCGCATGGGTGAATACAGAATAGTCACTGCCGCTCTAGGAGTTTAAGACATGATGTGCAGGTTTTACTCAGTTACAAAAAGTGTTTATAGTCCCAGATATTCCAGGAACAATATTAGTATCGCGCCACCTGCTGTTTCTGTTCAATAGCTTTTTCTGCATATACCTCTGTATATGTCATGGGGTGGACATCTGTACTCAATCTGTCTTATCCCGCTGTTCAATTGGTGAGCTGGCCGCCTCTGAAGCTGCAACGTCTTCACTGCTCCTCAGAGAAGATGTTAAAGGGGTTATCCAACCCCTATAATGCCCCCCAAAATGCCCGGGCCCTACATACTGGATACACTTACCCAGCCACCCGGGACCTGTGTCGCTTCTGCCCGCACGGCCTCCGCTGCATCTCCCCGTCGCACAGATCAAGACATACGGCAACGGGAGGGGGCAGCCAATAAAAGGCTATGACGGGGACAAGCCTCCCTAGCATCGCTGGCGCTAGGGAGGCTCGTCCCCGTTGCGGCCTGCTATTGGCTAACCCCCTCCCCAGCGGCGGCTGTGCGGGCATCAGAAGCGACGCGGGTGCCAGGGAGCGGGGTAAGTGTAACTAGTATGAGGGGCCCGGGCATTTTGGGGGACATTATAGGGGTTGGATAACCCCTTTAAGCAAGCAAAATTACAGTAATGTCTCACTCTCTTATCACATGCTCAGGATCAGCCCTGACAAGCAGAGATGTTGCAGCTTCAGAGGCAGCCAGCTCATCACACCAAGGATCCTTCTGCATACTCAATGGAGCAAAAAGAGAAGAAAGACTGAGTATGTAAGTCCATCTCAGCACTTGGACCCATTAAAGGCTATTGAATATAGACAGTAGGTGGCGCTATACTAATATTATTCCGGGAATATCTGGAGATATAAACATTTTTAAAGGGGTTTTCCAGTTTCTCCATATTGATAACCTTTCCTCAGAATAGGTCATCAATATGAGAATGGTGGTGGTGGCTGTTTTTAGCAGCTGTCAGTACCAGCAAATGGACAGAGCCAGAAGAGATAGGCTCCATCCAATGTGTAGTGCATCTGATCTCCCATTCAATATATTACTATGACACAAAAGCTTCATGATAAAATTCTGGCTGCCTGTAGCTATCATTAGAGGGAGCTCACTACACAGGGATTTATTATTGAGTTCAATAGAAAAAATCGTATTGCATATGAGTTTCTAATGTCAAGCTGTAAGTGGGTGTCTACTGCCAAGTTGTATGTGGGTGTCTACTGCCATTATATGGGTGTCTGCCAGCTTGCTGTATGTGGATTTCTGCCACCATGCTGCATGACAGTGCCATGCTGTATGAGAGAGCTCATCACCCTGCTGCATGAAGGTGCCTGCTGCGATGCAGTATATCAGTGCCTATTGAAATTATGTGGGTGTCTGATGCAAAGCAGTAGGAGGATGTCTGCTGTCTGCCGCCATATATACAGTTAGGTCCATATATATTTGGACAATGACACAATTTTTTTTTATTACCTGTTTACTAAAACATATTCAAGTTATAGTTATATAAGGTACATGGACATAAAGTCCCGACTTTTAGCTTTCATTTGAGGGTATCATTAAAATTAGATGAAGGGTTTAGGAGTTTCAGCTCCTTTACATGTGGCATCCTGTTTTTAACCCCTTATACCGATATGTCCTAACTTTAAAATTACATTGCGGCGCGGCGGGGGTTAATCGGAACAGGATGTCCGCTGAAATCATTCAGTGGGCATCCTGTCACAACGCCAGGGGGGGGGGTCATGTGACCCACCCGCATCGGCGATCACCGCAAACCGCAGGTCAATTCAGACCTGCGGTTTGCTGCGTTTCCGGTCCATTCGGGTCTCCGGTGACCCGATGAACCGGAAAAGGACGGTGATCGGTGGTGTGATTACACACCACCAATCACAGTCCGAGCATTTGGGGGCGGCGGTGCTGTCCTTGGTGCTGTCCTTGGTGCTGATTGGTGCGGGGAGAGAGGCGGAAGATTCAAACTCCCGGCGCTCCTCTCTCCCCTCCTTTTCCTGCTGCTGCACCTGCACCGTCCTGCACCGTTCTGCATCAGCTCCTGCACCGTCCCCTTCAGTGCAGCCGAGATGAGGACATTTTGGGGCCTCGTGCTGCACATGGGTGTAGTGCAAAAACACAGTGTCAGGCAATACTGGAGTGGGGACGTCCTCTACCAGACCCAACTCTACAGTATGGCCATGACACGCCCCCGGTTTGAGGCCATCCGGAAATGCCTGCATTATTCAGATAATGCAGCATGTCCCCCCCCCCCCCCGAGGTGATCCTGCCTATGACCGTCTGTATAAGATACGGCCGGTCATCGATCACTTCAGGGCCAAATTTGCGTAGGCCTACGTACCTGGAAGGGAGGTCGTGGTTGATGAGTCTCTCGTTGCGTTCAAGGGGAGACTCAGTTTCCGCCAATACATTCCCACTAAGCGGGCGAGGTATGGCGTGAAAATGTACAAAATTTGTGAGTACCTCAGGGTACACTTACAAATTCCGTGTGCACGAGGGGCGAGATTCCCGTATTGAACCCCCAGAATGTCCCCTAACTCTGGGTGTTAGCGGGAAACTCGTGTGGGACCTTATGCACCCACTGCTAGATAAGGGTTAACTTTTATACTAGCATTCCCTTGTTCAGGTCCCTTGCCGCCAGATCCACATCCGCTTGTGGGACCGTGCGGAAAAATCAACGTGGCCTCCCTACCTACCCCCTCCAGGTACCTATCCCCAGGGGTGAGATCCGTGCCCTTACCAGTGGAAACCTGTTGCTGGTCAGGTATAAGGACAAGAGGGATGTCTTTATACTGTCCACAATCTATGGTAACAGCATCACCCCTGTCCCTGTGCGAGGTACCGCGGCAATGCTCCTCAAGCCCGATTGCATCGTCGACTACAATCGGTATATGGGAGGAGTTGATCTCTCTGATCAAGTCCTCACGCCATATAATGCCATGCGCAAAACCCGGGCATGGTACAATAAAGTTGCGGTCTACTTGGTACAGGTTGCCTTGTACAACTCTTTTGTACTATCCCGAAGCGCTGGCAGCACAGGGACATTCCTCCAATTCTATGAGGCAGTCCTCAAGGACCTGATTTTTTCAGACCAGGAAAGAGCAGGACGGAGTACCTCGGGAACTGGAGGTGCCCGGATCGTCCCTGGCCAACACTTTCCAGGTGTGGTCCCCCATACTGGAAAGAAGGGACGAACCCAAAACAAAGTGCAGAGTGTGTCACAGGAGGGGGATACGGAAGGACACCACCACTCAGTGTGACACTTGCCCCGATCATCCAGGCCTCTGCATTGACGGTTGCTTCAGGGAGTATCACACTTCCATGGAGTACTACATTTTTATAATCCCCAACAGTCCCCTAGAGAACATAAAAAACTATGGCTATGACTTTGGAGACACGGAAACACCTAAAGGGTTAACCCAGTTTTGAATACCTTGAGGGGTGTACTTTCTTAGATGGAGTCACTTTTTTGGAATTTCTATTCTAGGGGTGCAAGGGGGGGCTTGAAATGGGACATGGTATAAACAAAACCAGTCTGCAAAATCTGCCTTCCAAAACCCATATGGCGTTCCCCTCCGTCTATGTCCTCCGGTTTGGCCAAACAGTCAACCAGGTGAACAACACTCTCCAGGATATAGGCATTTCAATATCCAAATCTACCATAAAGACAAGACCGCATGAAAGTAAATACAGAGGGTTCACTGCACGGTGCAGGCCACTCATAAGCCTCAAGAACAAGAAGGCTAGATTGGACTTTGCTAAAAAAAAAAACATCTAAAAAAACAGCACACTTCTGGAAGAACATTCTTTGGACAGATGAAACCAAGATCAACCTCTACCAGAATGATGGAAAGAAAAAAGTATGGCAAAGGCATGGTACAGCTCAGTCATGATCCAAAGCATACCACATCATCTGAAAAACACAACGGACACAGTGTGATGGCTTGGGAATGCATGGCTGCCAGTGGCAGTGTATCCCTAGTGTTTATTGATGAAGTGACACAGGACAGAAGCAGCCAGATGAGTTCTGGGGTTTTCAGAGACATACTGTGTGCTCAAATCCAGCCAAATGCAGCCAAACTGATTGGTTGGCATTTCATAATACAGATGGACAATGACCCAAAACATAAAGCCAAAGCAACCCAGTAGTTTATTAAAGGAAAGAGATGGGATATTCTTGAATGGCCAAGCCAGTCACCTGATCTAAACCCAATAGAACATTTTCCTTGTTAAAGACTAAATTTCAGACAAAAAGGCCCACAAACAAACAGCAACTGAAAACTGCTGCAGTAAAGGCCTGGCAGAGCATTAAGAAGGAGGAAACACAGCGTCTGGTGATGTCCATGATTTGAAGACCTTAGGCAGTTATTGCCAACAAAGGGTTTTCAACCAAGTATTACAAATTAAAATGTTATTTACAATTATTTAATCTGTCCAATTACTTTTGAGCCCCTGAAATGAAGGGATTGAGTTTAAAAAATGCTTTATTTTCTCACATTTTTATGCAATCATTTTGTTCAACCCACTGAATTAAAGCTGAAAGTCTCAACTTCAACTGCATCTGAATTGTTTTGTTGAAAATCCATTGTGGTAATGTACAGAACAAAAAATTGAAAAATATTGTCTCTGTCCAAATATATATGGACCTAACTGTATATGGGTTTCTCCCTCCATGCCATATGTGAGTGTCTTATGCCTTGCTGTATGTGGTTGTCAGCCACCATAATATTAGAGGGTGTCTGCTGCCATGCTGTATGTGGTGATGATGATTCAGCGTGAGTCTGGACTACAATCGCTGGTCTGGTATGCTGACTCTTCAGCTCCATTACTGCACAGCCACATTGTCACTGCCTCACCTTTATTATCTTTGTAAAGAGGAAATTCGTATTAAAATTGTGTATTAAATATGTCACCCTCACATTTATAAATAACTACTGAGGAGAACATACAGGTGCAAACATCTTGCAGGGCTCATGCGGCCACTGCAATAGCCATCAGGAGCCACTAGGTGTCAGCCTTCCCTTATGTCCAGAGGGGAGGACTGGCAAACTAGCAGATTGATATTCTTAACAACAGAAGCTTCAACTGCCTTTCTCTCCGTCTATTGACTGCACAGAGAGAGAGCAGAGGTACACAGCAAATTTTGTGCCGAAAAACATAGCTGCTGGAAGTCAACAGTCCCTCTAAGTGATATTGGGCAAGCCAGACCTTGCGCTGTTCTCCAGCCACGATTAGGAAGATGGCAACGTCGGTCCCAAACATCCTGATATTTGCCTCTGCATCATGAATATAAAAGTGTAGCAGAATTCAGTAGAATGCCCTGTGAACCTCTCCAGACATGCAATACATGAAAGATCCCTGCATTCCACACATCCCTTCACTGCTACCCAGGTTCTCGGAAGAGGACAGTGGAGAGCACTTCATGGTGCACACAGTAAATCCTTCCAGTAGGCGTGAATGGTGCCTCACAGATTAGGTTTCTTACTCTTCACCCTATGATATTACAGGGTTAAAGGGGTTATCCCATCATAATGATCACTGTTAAATCTGTTAATGATTTGACAGTGATCATTTTTGTAAATATACTTTATTAACAAATTCCCACCGATTAGGAGAAAATTCATCCCCACTTACCTTATTGTTGTGACTCGGTCTCCCCTGGTTACGACCACCGCTCTTCCGCAAAATCCCGATGGTCGCGCTTGCCCAGAAGACTTCTTCTTTTCTCCCGGCCGGGCCACTCGCTGTCCTGAACGCGCACGCTGCCGCGCATGCGCGACGGTGACTTCTTCCCGGCCAGAATAGTACAGAGCTGCGAACGCGCACGCCGGCTCTGTACTATACTGGCCAGAAATAAGTCACATTGCGCATGCGCGGCAGCGTGCGCGTTCAGTCCAGCGCGCGGCCCGGCCGGGAGAAGACTTCAATCAAGATGAAGCCCGCCCCCAGCCAGAATCCAGGAAGTGAACGCGCGGTGGCAGCAGGTAAGTATGAAACTGCTAAGTGGGATAACCCCTTTAAGGGTTAATACTATAATGTGATTGCTGCAACCTGCCTAGGAGAATCGGAGGATGGGAATGGTAGTGGCTCTGGCTGTAACAGTGGTTCTCATCATACTGGTGCCCTCTAGGGCCAGGGCAGTGTTCGGAGGGCACATCCTTTTTTACCTTTGGGCAAACCTTCATTTTGGGTCTTCTGCCTGATGGTAGTTGGGATGCCCTTGATTTAGATTTGGTGCATTTGCAAGGCAAGAGATGTAGGGTGCAATGGCCAGTATTTGGTGCTGAGTCAGTAACCAGGCAAGAAGTATAAAACCAACATCTCTATACTAAAGTGTGTAGTACCCTAGCGGTGCCACTACCATTCTTACACCTAGCTACTGTCTCTAATAGCTAGCAAAGAATGTCATCTGTGTATTTAATTCCAGGTCATCTGATACTGTGCCAGAATTATCACTATTAAACTAAAACTATTGTCTTGTAGCACTTACTACCTCCTTTCCAGGTGTGCTTTTCTTTCCTTGCTGCTTGGTTTCTATCTTGAAAAAATCCACTTTATTCCTTATGCAAATGAGCCAGTAAGGTGCCCAGAGGGGCGTTATTTTTGTTCAAAGGGGCCCAGGAACACCCCCATTGAGTGCCCAGGCCAGCCCTCTAGCAGAGCCCAAGCACGCCTCTCCTCGGCTCATACGCTACGCCCCCAGCAGCGCTGTTGCCCCCCCCCCCCCCCCTCACACTATATCACTAAAAGCAGATAACCCTGCCCACCCCTGCCTTCAGTGTCACTGACAAATCTCGCCGCTCTCTTCCAGCAGAGGATGAAACCGTCACTGGGCTCGGCGCATGCCCAGTAAAACATTGGAGGCTGATTCCCTCAGTTGAACTGGAAGAGTGGAGGTGCAGGCAGTGTTAGGAACTGAGGGCATCAGCCTCAAATGTTTCACTGGGCATGCGCTGAGCCCAGTGACGGTTTCATCCTCTGCTCGAAGAGCGCAGGCAAGGGTGGGTGGGGTTATCTGCTGTTAGTGATATAGTGGGGGGGGGGCAACGGCGCTGCTGGGGGCGTAGAGTATGAGCCGAGGAGAGGCGTGCTTGGGCTCTGCTGTAGGGCGGGCCTGGACACTCAATGGGGGTGTTCCTGGGCCCCTTTGAACAAAAATAACGCCCTTCTGGGCACCTTACTGGCTCATTTGCATAAGGAATAAAGTGGATTTTTTTCAAGCTGGAAACCAAGCAGCAAGGAAAGAAAAGCACATCTGGAAATGAGGTAGTAAGTGCTACAAGACAATAGTTTTAGTTTAATGGTGATGATTCTGGTGACAGATTCCCTTTAATAATATTGTTATGCAACTGTCATTACATATAATATGACTGGCTGTCCAGCAGGTGGCAGTGTACCTGGCAGAGAGTACTTTTAGATAGAATGGAACTTATCATTACATTCTCCCCCTTTTGGGCAGAAGTGGGCTAGTCCTGCTTCCTACCAAGGGAGGGGTTGGAGAAATATATAGTTGAGTTGAGAGTGGTTGAAGTTGAGAAGTGGAGTTGAGAGTTGGAGCAAGAGAGTGAAGTAGCATGGTGTGGTGAGAGAGTGGTTCCACAGGAAGAGCTTTGGGAAAGTAGCTCAGAGGGCAGCACACTCATGATATATAAAAGGACTTAGTACCTCTGAGAGGCAAAACGGAGCAAAAGACACCTACTCAGCAAAATGGGTCATAAGATACCTCACTCTCATATAAAACATTAACTGAAGCTGATAGGAACCAGACTGAAGCCATAGTTTAGCACAGAAGTAGAAAGAGAGAAAGCAAAGTATTCAAGTTTACCTGCCAGTTTACCCTTAGTCTGCTGGAGCCAAGAGAAAGATCAAGTATTGTATGGATGACACAAGTTTATTGCAAGCTTATTCAAGTAAAAACTGTTAAACTTAACCAAGTCTGGACTCTACTTACTCCAGCAACTACAACTGCTTTGTTGCTACAGAGCCTAGCCAAGGGGAGTAACAGTATCCAGGTAGGAGCACTGTGACACAAACTATTACAGCCCCGGCATACCACTTGGCATTCCTAAACATTGGGACCCGATTGGTCCTGGGGGGCAGCTGCCGCAAGTGCAGAATGGCAGTTGTAGTACATCCAACAGTATTAAAACAGTCCCAGCAATTCACAATGCAAATCTCCCCAGATAGCAATGTATGGATTTAAGCAAGGACGGGGAACATAGGGGGAGATTAAGACATAGGCCTCGTCATAAATTAGGCTCATCCTCCGACAGTCAGTGCACCTAAAGAGAAATCTATGGCAGCCCTGAGCTTCCGTAAATTTCTGGCTTCATTTGCTTCTGAAAACTGGTGTAAATGAAGATAAATTTGTCTCTCGTGCTGGTTACGCCGCTTTCCTGCGTTTGCCACGCGCCGCTTTGGAAAAGTGGCAAGGGTGGCATAAAAAGAGGCAATTTATTCATTTATTTCCAAAAAGTCACATTTAAAAAATCACAAACACACAGCTTGGTTAAAGCCACTTTTCTGGTGCAAGGGAGATGATAAATCTCTCCCATAGTACTCTTTCCACTATTTTTGCAATGATGGCTGTAATCTCCAACTGAGGGATACAGGATTTAAGATACGGCTTGCCAGACCGTATCTAAGTGTGAAGGATGTCTGAATAATGTACTAGGGCTAGGCGATTAATCGATAAAAAAACGAAACCGACTGTCAGCCCGATTAACCAATGGCACTTTCCCTATGTTGTTTTTTTTTGTTTGGTTCGTTTTTCCTTAACCCATTAGTGACCACCTTTTTTATGGCGGTCACTAAGGAGCTTTAGGCTAGGCCTCCCTGTCTGAGCACCGCTTGGGTCTCCCCTGCATCAGAGAGCGGCGGCTTGGCTCTCAAATGAAAGCCACGCTCTTGCTCTAACAGCCCTGCCCAGCAGTAGTGGCGATCCAGGCTGTTTACCCCTTACATGCCACAGGCAATGGCACTCGCCATATGTAACCGGTGACAGAGGTGACTCCCTCGGTCTCCCATCGGCAACCTGCATATGTAATTGGGGGGTGACAATGTGTGCATAGGCTGGCTGGTACCTGGTGTAGGCCCCAAGCCTGCCTTGAGTGTTATCCAGCAGGCTGTGCATCTCTGGCGCAGCCTGTTAGTCAATGTCAGTATAGCACTGACATTAAAATGCATTGCACTACAGGGATATTGCATTGTATTTTAGAAGCAATCAAAACATTGCTTGTTATAGTCCCCTTGTGGGATTATTAAGTGGTTAAAAAAGTAAAAAAAAAAAAAACAACATTTATCAAATAAACAAAATTCCAATTAAAAAATACTCTTTTTTTTAATGAACAAATTGCAAAAATAGAATCTCCCCACATGTTTGGTATTGCCGCATCAGTAACTACCTGCACTATACAAACATCATGTAAATTATACCCTACAGGGAATGTCGTAAAAGAAAAATTTAAGAATTGCTAATTTATTCTTAGTCGTCATTGAAGAAACGCAATAAGCAATCAAAAGGTGTTATTTACACCAAAATGATACCAATGAAAACTACAATTACAAAAATCAACCCCTTACACAACTCCATAGAAAGAAAAATAAAAAAAGTTATGGGTCTTGGGATACGATGATACAAAAAAGGGGTTTTATTGCACAAAAGTAGTAAAATGTAAAAAAAACTATGCATTTGGTATCGCTGTAATTGTACTGACCCAGAGAATAAAGAAATCATGTTATTTATCGCAAAAATTAACATAACATAAAAACTCAGTGGCAGTATTGCTGTTTTTTTTTCCCATCTCCCTCTCAAAAAGAGTTAATATCGGTTTGTGTACCCCAAATGGCACCATTAAAATAAAAATAAAAAAGCCCTCAAGCGCTCTGCAAACCGTATAAGAGAATGCAGTACAGTACAATCCTATGACTTACAGATGATGCACATATTCTACAAATGGATTAAATCATGTTGTTATATTTTTTTTCTGCATGGCCCGCATCACCTTCATGACATCTTTGAACCACAATTTGGGTCTGCAGCATTTGCAACAAAGGAATCTTTTGGTCCTAACTTTTCCAGTAGCCACCCGACCTTTCCTCAGCCTACATAAACTCCCCATCCTGCTGATACCCCCAATTCTGCATTTGTTGCTGCTGTATCAGCCCCTATTACTGTATCTACAGTGTGGCGCAATGCAGCCAAAAACTAGTATTTTATAAATAGAGCCAGTCAAGTATAATTACCACACCAAAAATAGTGTTTAAAGTGATGCTCTCCCGTCAATCCTCTCCTCATTTCACCAAAAACAGATTTTTTTTTATGTCTTTCTGAGGTCCGTCGGTTCACTCCTCCTTGGCCTACCATGCCTACATTGCCTTCATTCCCAAAACCCTGCCTCCTTCCAGGAATTTAAAAGAGAACTGGACACAGGATTTATTCAGGAATGTTCCTCCCAAGCCGGATTCTTCTTTGTGGAGAAAAAGGATGGGTTCTTTGCGACCCTGTATTGATTCCCATGGACTAAACAGAATAACGGTTGCAGGAAAGCGCAAGGGGCCGTCATTGACGGAAGATATGTGTCACCGAGGTTCCTGGCCTCGGTGAGGTAAGAGACGGTAATTTTAAGCGTCAGCGGCAGCTAGTGCTAACACTATTGGTAATTTAGTGTGGCTGTAAAGCCGATCCAGGCCGGCTCTTAATGGGAGCAGCCAAAGTGCAGGGTGGGTGGCTGTTCCCCACGTTCCAGACCAGGTTTTGGTTAGGGATATAAAACCCAGAAAGAAGTCTCAGCTGGTGTAGATTATCCTTCATCTGACAGTGGAGTTTTGCCAGTCTCTGTGTTGGAGCCTGAGAGTTTGGGCCGGGATTAAGGCCTACTATCTTGTTTGTATGAAAGCACATGGATTTCTGTTTCACCCAAGAACTTATGTGTTGCTGCCTGGTGTGAACAAACACCAGACTTAAGGTGACAGTTTTTTCCTTGAAACTGACTTTTTGTTGTCACTTTCCTTATGTGTGAATAAAACACTGAACTGTTTAAGTTAAAGATGTTGTCGTTGCCTCTATACTGCGTTCGCAAGCCTGTCTACCAGAGCAAATCACCACACTGTCAAAAACAAATATTTGTTGCCCCTGATCTTTTAACTGCTCAGTTGTTTACAGTAGTCTTATGAATATTAAAAATAATTTTCTAAACTGGATCTTAAGGGTCCCTAGAATGTAATTTGCATCTAAAAGGGTGATAAGTGGAAGATGGCTGAGATGGACATTTTTTGTATCTTGTAATGCCAGATGTGTTGGGAACATGTGTTCTCAGTCTCAAACAATTTTATGCCAAATTGGAAAAGTGTTTCTGTGCAAATTCTTGCCAAGGATCCTGACAAGCTGTCTGCAATACTCTGCAAGTGGCCCTGTCTGCGGGTCATGAAAGCCATACATTTTCTGAGATTTGTCAATAATTATTGTATTTTTCGCCCTATAATGATGTACCTGCCCATAAGACGCACCTAGGTTTTTGAGGAGGAAAATAAGAAAAAAAAAATTGGAACCAAAAGGTGTGCTTTTGCTGGGTTTTGAACTAATGGTGGTCTGTGGATGACACTATTATGGGGGATCTGTGGATGACGCACTGTTATGGGGGATTTCTGGATGACGCACTGTTATGGGGGATCTGTGGATGACACTGTTATGGTGATCTGTGGATGGCGCTGTTATGGAGGATCTGTGGATGACACACTATTATGGGGGATCTGTGGGTGACACTGTTATGGGGGATCTGTGGATGGCGCTGTTATGGGGGATCTGTGGATGACACTGTTATGGTGGGGATCTGTGGATGAAACTGTTATGGGGGGGATCTGTGGATGACACACTATTATGGGGGATCTGTGGGTGACACTGTTATGGGGGATCTGTGGATGGCGCTGTTATGGGGGATCTGTGGATGACACTGTTATGGTGGGGATCTGTGGATGAAACTGTTATGGGAGGGATCTGTGGATGACACTGCTATGGGGGAATCTGTGGATGACACATATATAGCATCTTATGCTATATATGTGTCATCCACAGATCCCCCCCATAACGGTGTCCCTGTGTAAATAGTGACCCCCAATACAGGGGGTGGAGGCGAGCAACTGTTGTTGGAATCGCGGCAAGGCCCAGTGAAGTCATTGTACTCTATTACATCGGGCCCCGCTCACAGCAATATTCATATGTAAAGTGTAGGCATCGGAGCTTTGTTAAAGTATTGCAATCCTCTGCAGCAGTATCGCAATCCACTATGAAACTATCGTAGCAGGCAGGCTGGCCGGCAGCGTAACGTCACTCACTTTGTCACGCGACTGCTTCATTAATAAAGGATTGCAATACTTTAACAAAGCTCCCATGCCTACACTTTACATATGAATACTGCTGTGAGCGGAGCCCGGTGTAATAAAGTACAATGACTGCACTGGGTCCTGCCACGATTCTAACACCAGTTGCCGGTCTCCAGCCCCTCCTCCCTCCCCACTGATACATTGCAGGCTGCGCTGTGCAGCATCACGGCTGGCGATGTATCAGTGTTAGCAAAGTAAAAATGGCAGTGTTCGCCCCATAAGACGCAGAGGCATTTTTCCCACACTTTTGGGGGGAAAAATGTGTCTTATGGGGCGAAAAATATGGTATACGCAATGTATTCCTCAGTTTTCCTTTCTGGTGATGGACTAGCCTTATAGCTCTCACTAAAAAAGGAAATAACCCCAAGAACTGGACTTCAGAGGCTGCATTTAAGTTGGTGCATCTTCTGTATGAGTGGGAATTGTTCTCAAAAAGAGAGAAATGGGAAGTTCCTCTCTTGTGGTTATCTAACCCTCATATAGGTTATACTTACCCCGCTCCTCGGCACCCACGTCACTACATATCTCTACACGGCCACTACTGCATATCCCGAGATGCTAGGGAGGTTCATCCCTGTCGCGGCCTGCTATTGACTACTCGCCCCGTCACTAGATATTTTGATCCACATGACGGGGATATGCAGCAGAGGCCATGCGGTGCTCACAAGCGACGCAAGTGTTGGAGAGTGGGGTAAGTATCACCTCTATGAGGGGACCGGGCATTAGGGGGGTCATTAAAGGAGTTAGATAACCCCTTTAACTGTGCAGTACGGTGACACAATAGTTAGCACTGATGCAGCGCTGGGGGTCCTGGGTTCGAATCCAACCTGCATGGAGTTTGGATGTTCTCCCATGTTTGCGAGGGTTTCCCCTGGGTACAGTAAAATATAACTGCTGAAAACTGAGAAATTCTTGCCATCAAGCTAGGACTAAAGGAGTGGAGATATCTGCTGGAGGGATCATGGCATCCTCGGACTTACACTGTTCACAGCAATTTACTTTATGTATACAGTACACCGCTTTTAATATACGTTGTGCACATTTGGCCAGATCTGCGAAGGGAAGCCTAATTACCTGCTTCCCGGCGCTGGCTCCTTCTTTCCCCAGCCTTGGCTGCTGCGCTCCCAGGGTGTCAAATTCTGCTTTGATGCTGCAGCAGCCAATCAACGAACACATAGGTGACCTGCTCCCTGTGCGTCACACAACCATTTGACTTGACACAAAGGTAGCAGGTCACTGCTGCAGCCAGTGATTGGCTGCAGCGGCGTCAAAACGGAAGTTGACATCCGGGAAGAGATACAGAGCAGCTGAGGCAAGGAGGTTGAGAAATGGGGAGTTGGCACTGGGAAGCAGATAAGTAAGCTTTCCCTCACAGGTCTGTCCAAGAGGGGGGCCTCTTTAAATCCTTGTCACGCATGTCATACTTTTTCTTGTTTTTGTTCATGTTTGACTTCTATTTGTACTATCCTCTCACAGACAAAAATGTGAAGGCAGATGACCTATCCCAATCCTTTGACCCTGGTGACCAAGCTGCTGAGCCAGAATTTCCAATTAACAAACCCAATTATATCTTGCCTACAGCCCAAGCTTTGCCCAGGGACATTCCTCCTGGAGAAATCTTGGTTCCACAGAGATTTAAAAAATGCATACTTATCTGGGGCCATTCCTCAAACTTTCTGGCCATCAAGGTTTGTGTAACACTCAAGATGTTCTCGCCATTATTGGTGGTCCTCTATGCTGCAGGTTGTCAGGGGCTTTGTAGCAACCCATTCTTCTTGTGCTAAAAACAGGGGATTTCACCAGCAGCCAGCTGGTTTACTACATAAGTTAGGCTACTTTCACACTAGCGTTAATATTTGACTTTCAATAGAGTTCATGACGAATCCGTCATTGCTGTGTTAAAACTAATACAATCGGATCCGATTATAACGGATGCAGTTGGTTGTATTGTCAGTAACTGAAGCTTTTTTGCTGAACCCTGCCAGATCCAGCAAAAACGCTAGTGTGAAAGTAGCATAACCTGTACTTGATACTGCACCCATATTTCTAAGGACTTTATTAGCAATTTACTTAGCTCTGCTGACAGCACAGGCATCTAGGTGATGGTGTACTGCTTTTCTAAAATGCCACATTTTATTCTCATTCTTGCCTTTCTTTAGCAGCAATGTTATCCTATTCATTCATATCTTCCCTAAACACATTGGTCTACATTCACTATTGACTTTGCAACATCTCAATGTTGTCTAGAATTTTTTGAGCATTTGGATGTAATTTGGTAAAAAAAAAAATGCTGCATCATGTTTTTTCTCTCACCCTGACAGACAAGCGGATGTGGCTGAGTGGGAAAGGGACCATGGCCTAAATGCACCAAAATGCACCTAAATTTTTGACATAAAAATCTGGAATTAAGACAACTAAAAGCTGGCTCAAACTTTCAGACAAGCATTATATAGATGGGCCAGATATTTCATACAAAATGAGCCATTGTGATAAATATTGTCACTAAGTGGGTGGAATCTGCCTGCAGTCACATTGGAGAATCTACTAATGCTTCATCTTTGTTCTTTGTGTATGCATACATAGCATCCCAAGGTCCCTTTTCACATTTCTTGTCTTCAGAGGTTCCTGCAGCTAATTCCTGTCTTTCAGAATTTCTTTAGATTTGTCAGCCCTTCTATACCAAGCCATCTCACACTATAAGAAGAACATGGACAAGAAACATGGATATTCTCCTCAACATTTGCCTGAAGACAAAGTCCTCTAAGCACATCTGCCTGAAGACTGCCTGTTGCAAACTTAATCCTTGTTTTTTTTTGTGTGAGTTCTTATACTGTATTAAAACAAATCAATCTAGTATGTTACAGAATTCACATTCCAGATTCTTTGTAGAATGTGTTTCTCTCCTCAAACCTCTCATAAATGATAGTTTTTCTTGAAAACCTGCTGCTCCTTTGGTGACTCCTTTAGTTTTAATATTGAGTATGAAATCAATCAGATCTTGGATGTTAAGAGATCTTGTAGTAAATTATTTTATCTTATAGACTGGAAAACTTTCAACCCTGAGTAGAGATAATGGAAAACATCAATGCCCCCATGTTCGCTGTAAATTTAATTTACAACTTCACAAGCCAAAAACGAGGCAGTGTAAGGGAGGAGGTACTGTAACAGAATGCAGGCTCACCCCTGCTGCAGTTGTAAGCCATGTACCGGGGTGGGCTCCCCAGGATACAGCAAAGTCACGAACGAGGAAAGCAACACTTACACCAGCTTTTGTAAAATTAATTAATTAAACACAATCCCAAATGCAAGGATATAAAATGAGGTTACATACACTCAGCCCGGAAGTCAAGACCCCTTTGTTGCACAGCACGGCACCCTCCGATGGTAGCCGGAAAACACTTGAGCAAATTTACCTACTGCAAGCAGAGTTAGCACTGCCTCGCCATACCTGTTATTACGCTAAAAAACAGGAACGATTGTTCGGGGTGTAAGATACAGGCTAGCCCGCGGTGCAACACAGCAGTTTACAATCTTACCAGACTATACAGTAATTTCCCCCTCCCTTTTTCCAAAACTGGTAATGTGGCACGTGCCTAATATATCACTCCCGATAAACACGCTAGGATGGAGATTATGGTGAAGACTCTCTGTTTTCCGGGGTAAACCACAACTTTAACTGTTAAGTCCTTGTGAGTAGCAATTCTTTGTAGCCTGCCACACAGCAACACTAACTAACTACCGTCAGGTTTTATCTCAGTCTATAGTATCTTAGGCGCCAATCCTATATTGAGGTGCATGCACGATTTGTCTTACCGACTCGGGTCTGCTCTGTCTTCACTGATGATTCCGAACCAAACAAGCAGTCTTTCCAACGAACATGTGGTACCACAGAATGGGTAATCTGTTCCTCAGCTCTCATCAGCACTCCTGGCAGACGTCCTCTGTCTCCTGGCCAGCAGTACTTCTCTTTCTGGTCGAGATCCGGGTCATGGACACGATCAGCTCCCCCGGGCTGCAGTTCTGGATGCCAAAGAACACTTCCAAACACTTGGATGGGGACGGATCCATACTGTCTAAGTTCCTCTCCTTACAAGATGGCGATTTCCTGTCTCTCTGCAGCTTTATAGCCCCTCCTCTCATGCATATTGTAATCTGTGCAGTCTATTAGCTGTGTGGGCAAACAGCGGCCTCTTTTTGCCAAATAGAAAAATAACAGTCTTGTTAACTTAGTCCCCACAAACAGTATTCAAATATTAAGAACAGTTTGTCAATCTCACACATTCTGCTCTTGGTCATTGCCCATTTAAGCCGCCTTTCCACATTGCTCTGTGTCTGAGCCATAAGCTCCATTTGGTTCCTGCTGTTTACTAATGCTAGTGTGTTTGACATGTTCTTCTCTGCTGCTTGACCTTACCTTTACCTGTTCAGCTGTTATCGAACTCTATCTGACTACAATTTCTATATACCACTTGATACCATGCCCTGGTGTCTTGCGTGCAACTACATGCCATCCATTGCTAACGGACATGACTCTGAGGATAGTAACCTATGGAATTCCAGTGGTAAAATCCATACTTCCTTGTAGAGGTTAAGGGTGAAGAAGTTACATTTTAGAATCCATGGCAACTCAGTGGGTCTACAGTGCAGTAAGTAATGTATGTTCACAGTGACAGCACCAGCAGAATAGTAAGTACAGAACAAGTAACATAAGTAGTATAGGGACCCATGTCTCGTCAAACTCAAAGTGACAGGTGCCCCACCCTTTTTCACACCATAACGCATCCCAGAAACGCCCTAACCCCGCCCAGATCCGCCCATTTCTCTCCCCTCGCCCGTCCCACACCACACCTAAATGCCGCCCACTTTGATATGCTTTTCATATCATTTTATACTTCTTTATATAAATTTTATATCATATCACTTTATAAGTCCTTATCAAATTATAAGCTTTTTTAACACTTTATATCCCATTTATAACATTTTGATACATTTTTATACCACTTTTATGTCATTTTGTGATTTGATATCACTTTGATATCATGTTGATATGCCTTTTATATATTGGCATACCCTTTTGATACAGTTTTATACCACTTTTATGTCATTTTGTGATTTGATATCACTTTAATATCATTTTGATATTCCTTTTATATATTGGCATTTTTTATATCACTTTATCAGTCCTTATCAAATGATAAGCTTTTATTAACACTTTATATCCCATTTATAAAATTTTGATACGGCTTTATACCACTTTTATGTCATTTTGTGATTTGATATCACTTTGATATCATTTTGATATGCCGTTTATATATTGGCATGCCCTTTTGATACAGTTTTATACCACTTTTATGTCATTTTGTGATTTGATATCACTTTCATATCATTTTGATATGCCTTTTATATATTGGCATGCCAAGACATGTCCAAAAGACATATGCTACACCCAGTTCAATCTACCCCCATTGTGAGTGCCTGAGTGTAATTTAACTCCCACCACGACGGACAGCTGAGGCAACACACTGAATTTGAAATCAAAACCTGAAATGTCACACTCCTGCTATAAATGTACATTTTCCCACAGGTCCACAATCGTACAGTAGATTGAAACTTTTCATTTCCTACAAGACCACACACATGAGTATCAGGCGAGCAGCTGTGTCAACCTTAGAGGTGTTAATTTTCTCGGGATCTGTCTATAGCATAGTTAACACAGAAACTACTGGTATCGTTTCAACAGCTGAGGCAAACACTATGCAGTATCTATCCATATTTTTATAGCATCTCTTTTCAGGAAACAAAATGATTGTGATTGGTTGTATTACAGCCACCACCTATTGCAAATGCTAATGTTAAGAAAACCCAAGCAGTATCTGTATATATACATGTGGGAAGATCACCACAGGGTATAATCATTTGACATTGAGGCTCTGCAAGAAAACTTATTTCAAGGTAAGAGTATTGCTATATTACCCTTCTTTTTTACTATTTTTAACATGTCTGTTTTAAATTCTTTATTGATGCAATATAACACGCAACATTTGACTAATTTCTCTGCGATTATTACGCCTGGTCGTGTCATGCATTTATCTATGTATCTATCTATCCTATCTATAGAACTTTCCATCTACTGTATCTATCTATCTATCTATCTATCTATCTATCTATCCTATCTATAGAACTTTCCATCTACTGTATCTATCTATCTATGTATTTATCTATCCTATCTATAGAACTTTTCATCTACTGTATCTATTTATCCATCCACTTTATCTATCTAACACAGTGTGAAAAATGGTTGTAATATGTAATAGCTATATGTTTGTATTAACAGCTTATAACGCCCGACTATTTTTACATACATGTATAATTTTGTTATTTCTCAACTATTATCGCACCACTATATACCACGCATTTATTTGGACCGTATATTATTTTGTTATTTATACAATAATTTACAATATTCAAATTGTTTATAGATGTCAGCTTACCAAGATACTTTATGGGGCGATTATATCATCCCCGGTTTATCGCCATATTATCCTTCTTTTTACTATTTTAACATGCCTGTTTTAAATTCTTTATTGATGCAATATAACACGCGACATTTGACTAATTTCTCTGCGATTATTACGCCTGGGCGTGTCATGCATTTATCTATGTATCTATCTATGTATCTATCTATCTATCTATCTATCTATCTATCTATCTATCTATCCTATCTATAGAACTTTCCATCTACTGTATCTATCTATCTATAGAACTTTCCATCCACTTTTCTCTATCTAACACAGTGTGAAAAATGGTTGTAATAACTATATGTTTGTATTAACGGCTTATAATGCCCGACTATTTTTACATACATGTATAATTTTGTTATTTCACAACGATTATCGCACCACTATATGCCACGCATTTATTTGGACCGTATATTATTTTTGTTATTTATACAATAATTTACAATATTCAAATTGTTTTTAGATGTCTGCTTACCAATATACTTTATGGGGCGATTATATCATCCCCGGTTTATCGCCATATTACCCTTCTTTTTATTATTTTTAACATGCCTGTTTTAAATTCTTTACTTATGGGTATCTCTCATGTCACTGGAGACCGCAGGACTCCGTCGGCGTCCGGAACTCAACACTGCGCACGCGCGGGGAATGTTATATCCCGCGAGACTGTCTAGGGCATATAGCAACCATCGGCCCACAGTCAAGATGGCGACTCGGCAGCATACACGGACCGAGCATGCTCATTCCCAAAACTAGGCGGGCACAGTCAAACAGGCACGGCGATCATGTGACCGGTCACCTGACACTCATACATAGCAACGGACCGATTACACTGATCATATCCTAGTTACTCGTCCATAGCAAGGGGGGTCCAGCGTTGTAAAGCGGGCTAATGGCAAAACACCACTGTCACCCTGAAACACCTAATCCCCATATTTATATATTTAAGGTTATCGTTCCACAGGTCCATATAGCATAAACTTTCACACCTGCTCTCCATATACATGAAGCCTCCGCCAGGGACAACCAGAACAGGGGCAACACACCATCGTGGGGCCAGCGAACACAGGAGTCAACGTAAAGTGACTCCGTGTCACAGTCCCCACATTGGGAGGGCCAAGCAAGCACACGCCAACACTTTCAATGCTGGATTACCATCATACACACATGTGCCATGCCTGCACTTGCTATCCATCCATGACCACTGAGGATATCAAAGCCGTTGGCGATCTGTCTTCGGACCGCAGCCTCACCATCAAGTCTGCGGACAACGGAGGTAGTGTTGTGGTAATGGACACGGATCGCTACGCGCAAGAAATTTTATCCCAGTTGGCCGATAGAAATGTGTATCAGCGGGTCTCCAGTGACCCTAAGTTTGGATTACTGAGAGAACTCAGAGAGATGTTATTGCAGGCTAAAACTGGTGGCATCATAGATGAGAAGTTGTGTAATTATCTCTTGTGTGAAAAACCGATAACCCCCATACTGTACACTCTTCCCAAAATACATAAGAGTCTGCTTGCCCCCCCTGGTCGGCCCATAGTGTCTGGCAGGGGGTCCTTGTTTTGCAATCCAGCGATTTTCCTTGATAGGATCTTGCAGCCATTTGCCGTGTCCGCCAGATCCTACATAAGGGATACTAGTGATTTTTTATCCAAGATCAAGGATCTGAGGGTTCCTGATGGTGCCATTCTTGCTTCTTTTGACGCGTGTAGTTTATACACGTCAATCGAGCACGAATTGGGTCTCCATGCAGTGGAACAATGCCTTTTACAGACTGACTATACAGAGGAATGCAGGACATTTCTACTTGGATTGCTGAGGTTTATTCTTTCTAGGAATTATTTTTTATTTCAGGATGATTACTATGTACAGTTAAGGGGGACTGTGATGGGGTCCAATGTGGCGCCCACCTATGCAAATATATATATGACACATCTAGAGGAGTCCTATGTCTATGGGTGCCGCCACTTCAGCCATGTGCTGGGGTGGTGGCGCTACATAGACAATGTTTTTCTGATATGGGTGGGCGCCACAGGGGACCTCATAGCCTTCCACTCGTTCCTAAATGAGATTGACCCAAGCGTCAAGTTCACTTTGATGCACTCTCAGGATAAACTGCAATTTCTCGACACTGAGGTCGTGATTCAGGGACATGCTCTGTCCACGGACCTCTTTGTGAAGCCCACGGATAAAAACACTCTTGTTCGATATGAAAGTCATCATCCACGGCCGATGATTAAGTCCCTTCCCCTCAGCCAGATGTTACGAGTGGCCAGGATAGTCGGTGAGGGCCCGGTCAGGGAACAACGACTATCAGAAATGGCCATGAAGTTTCGTTTCAGGGGTTACCCTAAAAAACTGATTTCAGAGAGTATTAACAAAATTGGAGTTAGAATGAAGGATGGTGACCCTGTGAGGCTCAAAACCTCAACACAAAGGATACCATTAGTTACTGACTTTTGTATCAGCAGCCCTCGGGTGTCCTCCATTGTTAGAAAGCACTGGCCGATTTTGACCAGTGGTTTTGACAACATAGAGGAATTCAAAGTTCCTCCTTTATGCTCTTTCCGTAGGAGTCCTAATTTAGGTGACAAACTAGTCAGGTCAGATGTTGGGTCTGCGAGGGTTGATTGTAGCACGTATTTCGGCTCCACACGCAGGGGCTGTTATCCATGCTGCAATTGTGTTAACTGCCCCTATATGATTAGGGGTGACTCCTTTGTGAATCCAGCCTCTGGGAAGACAGTTCGAATTAAGCAATACCTCACATGTGATTCAACCTATGCAATCTATTTGTTATCATGTCCGTGTGGACTATGGTATGTTGGGGAAACAACCTGGGATATTAAAACAAGGTTGAACCAGCACAGATACACTATAAGGAAAAAGAGGCTGGATTTACCTGTGCCCAAGCACTTTACAGAAGCAGGCCACCGTGAACGGGATTTGAAATTCAAGATACTTGAACAAGTGCCCTTACCCAGAAGGGGTGGGGACATGACGATACGCTTAAAAAGAAGAGAGCTCTACTGGATTTTTGAGTTAAATACTCTTAAACCAGTAGGGCTCAATGTCGACTTTAGGGTTGTCTGACATCTCTGCTTCGTTTTTGTCTTTGTTTATCCTTCCTTTTGTCCCTGTCTATTTGTGTTGGTTGCCCTGGGTTTGTGATGTTACCCTATGTTGTGTTGTCCTTGGGGGTTCCGTTGAATTCTGCTTGTCTTCCTTGTAAGGGTTTATACAAGTGCAAGTTTTGTATTAAAAACCAATAATTAATATTTTTTTTAATTTTCCATAGATGAACATGAAAATGCTTTTTACAATGGATCATCCCCCTAAAAACTGGAAGACAGCAGGACCCGATCGGCAATGAGTGATAATTGATATTATTGTTATTTCTTTAAATTAATCATTTTTGATAAATATGTTTGCGACCTGGCAATATGGTTGAGGTGGGACTTGGCACCATACGCGCTCTTTGACTGCAAGATTTCCCGACTGAACATGGATGGATAGCAAGTGCAGGCATGGCACATGTGTGTATGATGGTAATCCAGCATTGACAGTGTTTGCTTGGCCCTCCCAATGTGGGGACTGTGACACGGAGTCACTTTACGGTGACTCCTGTGTTCGCTGGCCCCATGATGGTGTGTTGCCCCTGTTCTGGTTGCCCCTGGCGGAGGCTTCATGTATATGGAGAGCAGGTGTGAAAGTTTATGCTATACGGACCTGTGGAACGATAACCTTAAATATATAAATATGGGGATTAGGTGTTTCAGGGTGACAGTGGCGTTTTGCCATTAGCCAGCTTTACAGCGCTGGACCCCCCTTGCTATGGACGAGTAACTAGGATATGATCAGTGTAATCGGTTGCTATGCATGAGTGTCAGGTGACCGGTCACATGATCGCCGTGCCTGTTTGACTGTGCCCGCCTAGTTTTGGGAATGAGCATGCTCGGTCCGTGTATGCTGCCGAGTCGCCATCTTGACTGTGGGCCGATGGTTGCTATATGCCCTAGAGTCTCGCGGGATGTAACATTCCCCGCGCGTGCGCAGTGTCGAGTTCCGGACGCCGACGGAGTCCTGCGGTCTCCAGTGACATGTGAGATACCCATAAGTAAATGAATAATTTTTAATTAACACAACTATGTACACCTGTAAGAGATTATCAAATTGATGATGTTATGCACTATAATTATATGTATAGATGATTAATATTTGTGGAACACAACACTTTTGTGATATTTGATTTCATGTGGTTATACTTTTTACAATACAATCATGTATAATCGAGATTCACTGGTTTTATTAATGTTTATGTATCAATTGGAATATAATCATGTAATCACTTCCTGTTAATTTTGTATGCTTTATAAGCACCTGAGTTTGCACTGAGTATTATGGCTTAACAAAGGCTCAATTGAGAGAGCTGAAACGTCTACACATGGGTGAATAAATACCCCTTTTTTTCACTGATATTTGTGTGCTGCCTTGGATTCTTTTTCTACATATACTCAGCTGGATCTAAGTCCGCGATCCGTTTCAAGGAATTGCACCACCTTGGATTTGTGTGCTGCTCATCTATTTTTTATTCATATTACATATTACAACCATTTTTCACACTGTGTTAGATAGATAAAGTGGATGGATAGATAGATAGATAGATAGATCGATAGATAGAGTAGATGGAAAGTTCTATAGATAGGATAGATAAATACATAGATAGATAGATAGATAGATAGATAGATAGATAGATAGATAGATACAGTAGATGGAGAGTTCTATAGATAGGATAGATAGATACATAGATAGATAGATAGATAGATAGATAGATAGATAGATACAGTACATGGAAAGTTCTATAGATAGGATAGATAGATACATAGATAAATGCATGACACGACCAGGCGTAATAATCGCAGAGAAATTAGTCAAATGTTGCATGTTATATTGCATCAATAAAGAATTTAAAACAGGCATGTTAAAAATAGTAAAAAAGAAGGGTAATATAGCGATACTCTTACCTTGAAATAAGTTTTCTTGCAGAGCCTCAATGTCAAATGATTATACCCTGTGGTGATCTGCCCACATGTATATATACAGATACTGCTTGGGTTTTCTTAACATTAGTATCTGCAATAGGTGGTGGCTGTTATACAACCAATCACAATCATTTTGTTTCCTGAAAAGAGATGCTATAAAAATATGGATAGATACTGCATAGTGTTTGCCTCAGCTGTTGAAACGATACCAGTAGTTTCTGTGTTAACTATGCTATAGACAGATCCCGAGAAAATTAACACCTCTAAGGTTGACACAGCTGCTGGCCTGATACTCATGTGTGTGGTCTTGTAGCAAATGAAAATTTTCAATCTACTGTACGCTTGTGGACCTGTGGGAAAATGTACATTTATAGCAGGAGTGTGACATTTCGGGTTTTGATTTCAAATTCAGTGTGGTGGGAGTTAAATTACACTCAGGCACTCACAATGGGGGTAGATTGAACTGGGGTAGCATCTGTCTTTTGGACATGTCCTGGCATGCTAATATATAAAAGGCATATCAAAGTGATATCAAATCACAAAATGACATAAAAGTGGTATAAAACTGTATCAAAAGGGCATGCCAATATATAAAAGGCATATCAAAATGATATCAAAGTGATATTAAATCACAAAATGACATAAAAGTGGTATAAAACCATATCAAAATGTTATAAATGGGATATAAAGTGTTAATAAAAGCTTATCATTTGATAAAGACTTATAAAGTGATATAAAAAGCTTATCATTTGATATAAATTTTATATTAAACCATATAAACTGATAGGAAGATCATATCAAAGTGGGAATGGGAGTTAAATTACACTCAGACACTCACAATGGGGGTAGATTGAACTGGGTGTAGCATACATCTTTTTGACATGTCCTGGCATGCCAATATATAAAAAGGCATATCAAAATGATATCAAAGTGATATCAAATCACAAAATGACATAAAAGTGGTATAAAACTGTATCAAAAGGGTATGCCAATATATAAAATTCATATCAAAATGATATCAAAGTGATATCAAATCACAAAATGACATAAAAGTGGTATAAAAACTTATCAAAATGTTATAAATGGGATATAAAGTGTTAATAAAAGCTTATCATTTGATAAGGACTTATAAAGTGATATAAAAACCTGATAATTTGATCTAAAATTTATATTAAGAGGTATAAAATGATATGAAAAGCATATCAAAGTGGGCGGCATTTAGGAGTGGTTTGGGACGGGTGAGGGGAGATAAATGGGCGGATCTGGGCAGGGTTAGGGCGTTTCTGGGAGGGGTTATGGTATGAAAAAGGGGCGGGGCACCTGTCACTTTGAGTTTGACCAAACATGGGTCCCTATACTAACATAATATACACTGCTCAAAAAAATAAAGGGAACACTTAAACAACACAATATAACTCCAAGTCAATAACACTTCTGTGAAATCAAACTGTCCACTTAGGAAGCAACACTGAGTGACAATCAATTTAACATGCTGTTGTGCAAATGGGATAGACAACAGGTGGAAATTACAGGCAATTAGCAAGACACCACCAATAAAGGAGTGGTTCTGCAGGTGGTGATCACAGACCACTTCTCAGTTCCTATGCTTTCTGGCTGATGTTTTGGTCACTTTTGAATGCTGGCGGTGCTTTCACTCTAGTGGTAGCATGAGACGGAGTCTACAACCCACACAAGTGGCTCAGGTAGTGCAGCTTATCCAGGATGGCACATCAATGCGAGCTGTGGCAAGAAGGATTGCTGTGTCTGTCAGCGTAGTGTCCAGAGCATGGAGGCGCTACCAGGAGACAGGCCAGTACATCAGGAGACGTGGAGGAAGCCGTAGGAGGGCAACAACCCAGCAGCAGGACCGCTACCTCCGCCTTTGTGCAAGGAGGAACAGGATGAGCACTGCCAGAGCCCTGCAAAATGACCTCCAGCAGGTCACAAATGTGCATGTGTCTGCTCAAACGGTCAGAAACAGACTCCATGAGGGTGATATGAGGGCCCGACGTCCACAGGTGGGGTTTGTGCTTACAGCCCAACACCGTGCAGGACGTTTGGCATTTGCCAGAGAACACCAAGATTGGCAAATTCGCCACTGGCGCCCTGTGCTCTTCACAGATGAAAGCAGGTTCACACTGGAGTGTGTCAGCAGTTCCTGCAATACGAATGCATTGATGCTATGGACTGGCCCGCCCGTTCCCCAGACCTGAATCCAATTGAGCACATCTGGGACATCATGTCTCGCTCTATCCACCAACGTCACGTTGCACCACAGACTATCCAGGAGTTGGCAGATGCTTTAGTCCAGGTCTGGGAGGAGATCCCTCAGGAGACCATCCGCCACCTCATCAGGAGCATGCACAGGCGTTGTAGGGAGGTCATACAGGCACGTGGAGGCCACACACACTACTGAGCCTCATTTTGACTTGTTTTAAGGACATTACATCAAAGTTGGATCAGCCTGTAGTGTGTTTTTCCACTTTAATTTTGAGTGTGACTCCAAATCCAGACCTCCATGGGTTTAAAAATTTGATTTCCATTTATTTTTTTGTGTGATTTTGTTGTCAGCACATTCAACTATGTAAAGAACAAAGTATTTCAGAAGAATATTTAATTAATTCAGATCTAGGATGTGTTATTTTTGTGTTCCCTTTATTTTTTTGAGCAGTGTATGTTCACAGTTACTTTACCAGCAGAATAAGATAAGGAATGCAATGTATTTACGCTTATTGACTCCATCAGTAGAATTGTACAGAATACAGGATGTAAGTCTGGATCAGTGCAGGATTTTTAGGACAGCAAATGGCCGCCGCTGCCCTGCTCTACCCTGTGGGCATGGATGCTGCACTACTCTTCATGCTGCTGCTTTTATGATCCTGCCTAGTACTATAGCCTCTGTCCCCTTAAGGCACCCACTCACCTCCAGCCTCTTAAAGGGTCAGTGAGTGCCCTTCCAAATACTTACCCAGGGGACCCTGGGTATTTATGGCACCCACTCCATGCAGAGGGTGTCTGAGCTTTAAGGTTCCTGATGACCAAGGTGTTGAAGTCCAGTGCTTCTGCAATACCCCTGTTTTATGCCTGCATGTTTGTGCTCCAGCTCTGTACTCGCATTCCATGTGTGCTCCTACACTTCTAGTTTCAGTTCTGTGTTTAAGTTAACCCTGTCTGTCTGCCTTGTTTGTGTTCCTGTGAAGTACCTCGCCTTCCTGTCTTTGTCTTCACTTCCACCCAGCCTGCCAATTTGTCCTGTGTCTTCATTCATCTACACTACCAGTGTGGACTCTGGACATAGTAACTTGTATTTAAGCCTAAGTGACTGTTCGGACTGCTTCTGCTGATTTCTTGTGGTTGTGGTTTGTGCTCTGCATCCTGAGCTCCTGATACCTGCACTGGAGTTACTGATGCCAGTCAGTCAGCTGCCAACTACACTGGGACTATCCCAAAAGGTAGCAGTCTGGATGCATCCCTGAAATGAAAGCCGGATCCTTGTACAGGAGTTAAAGGGTGAATACGAGGGGATCGCCAAAATAATGTCCTTAGGGTTAGCCCTACAGAAAACTGGTTAGGCTAGTTTCACACTTGCGGCAGGACGGATCCGACATGCTGTTCACCATGTCGGATCCGTCCTGCGGCTATTTCGCCGTGCCCCCGGGCCGCCGCTCCGTCCCCATTATAGTCAATGGGGGCGGAGCTCCGGCGCAGCGCGGCGGTGCACGGAGAAAGCCGCCGGACTAAAAAACCTGACATGCAGTTTTTAGTCAGGCGGCCTTAAGCCGTGCACCGCCGTGCTGCGCCGGAGCTCCGCCCCCGTCCCCATTATAGTCAATGGGGACGGAGCGGCGCCCCGGGGGCACGGCAAAATAGCCGCAGGACGGATCCGACATGGTGAACAGCATGTCGGATCCGTCCTGCCGCAAGTGTGGAAGTACCCTTAGTTGGCAGAGTTTGTCTACACTCACTGATCTGTAACAATCATATGTCATTTGATGTGTTTACATAGTAGAGGGGAATGTTATTTGTTAACTTGACATATCTTTAAACTTAACTCTTTGTCTCAGATTTAGTAATGTGTCTGCACCTAAAATATCACTAAAAAGTGGAACAAAGTAGCAAAATACCCCAAAAGTGGGTACAGAGTTAGACAGAAGTGTCTATCCCTACACACGCGTTATCAACGCGACTGATCTACTGTGATAAATCTGATCCAAGCCTACACAGCCTAAGTTTACACCATCTATAGGACTAGTAAATCTAGGCCTTCATCTAGAAATGCTACTGCAGTTTTTACGCCATACCTCTACTAGAGATGTCGCGAACATAAAATTTTCCGTTCGCGAACGGAGAACGCAAATTTTCACAAATGTTCACGAACGGGCGAACAGGGCGAACCGCCATAGACTTCAATAGGCAGGTGAATTTTAAAACCCACAGGGACTCTTTCTGGCCACAATAGTGATGGAAAAGTTGTTTCAAGGGACTAACATCTGGACTGTGGCATGCCGGAGGGGGATCCATGGCAAAACTCCCATGGAAAATTATGTAGTTGACGCAGAGTCGGGTTTTAATCCATAAAGGGCATAAATCACCTAACATTCCTAAATTGTTTGGAATAACGTGCTTTAAAACATCAGGTATGATGTTGTATCGATCAGGTAGTGTAAGGGTTACGCCCGCTTCACAGTGACAGACCAAACTATGACAGACCAAACTCCCCGTTTAACGCACCGCAAACAACCGCAAACAGTCCATTTGCACAACCGCAAACTCCCCATTTGCACAAGGTTGGATACCAAGCTAGCCATGACCCATCCTTGTCCTCACTGATGTCATTGAAGGTCTCTTCCTCCACCCAGCCACGTACAACACCAAGGGTCCCCGAAAGGTGACAACAAGCCCCCTGGGACGCCTGCTGTGTTTGGTCTTCCACCTCCTCAAAGCCACCTTCCTCCTCTGATTCCTCTTCTTCAGACTCCTCTCTCTGCATTGCCTCTCTCTGCGTTATTATAAGGTGTGTTAAGTAGTACTATTCTTATCAGTTTAATCCCTGTTACGTCCCCTATCAGGGGACGTGTATGGAATAGATTTTAGGAATCGGGAGATGGAAAAAGATGCTTGTCGGTCCTCCTACTTCCAATTTGGGGCACTGCGTGTGCAATCATCTGTGCCACCACATAGGAGTGGTGTGTTAAGTAGTACTATTCCTATCAGTTTAATCCCTGTTGCGTCCACTAGTATTATTATTATTATAAGGTGTGTTAAGTAGTGCTATTCCTATCAGTTTAATCCCTGTTACGTCCCCTATCAGGGGACGTGTATATGGAATAGATTTTAGGAACCGGGAGATGGAAAAAGATGCTTGGTCAGTCCTCCTACTTCCATTTTGGGGCATTGCGCGTGCAATCTACTGTGCCACCAGATAGGAGTGGTGTGTGAAGTAGTACTATTCCTATCAGTTTAATCCCTGTTACGTCCCCTATCAGGGGACGTGTATATGGAATGGATTTTAGGAACCGGGAGATGTAAAAAGAGGCTTGGCCGGTCCTCCTACTTCCAATTTGGGGCACTGTGTGTGCAATCTACTGTGCCACCAGCAACCGCAAAGAGTTGTCAATAGTTGACACACTCATGACATAAATTTTATTCCTCTATGCGTCAATCTTGGTGTAGTGATGACTGTGCTAGTGCGCATGTTTGGGAGATTGCAGGCGATGGGGGTTTTTCAAAGCCTATGGTCGTGCTGAGGTAGTTCAGTGACCGTTAAGTGACCCAGAAAACAATGATTCTGCAGTGTGGGCCCATTGTTGGCCTAGTAGGCTTTAATGATCACCTTAGATGATCACAAAGAAAATTAATGTTTTTTCTATGCAAAATTATCCAGCCGATCGCTTTTGGTCTGTTCACAATGAAGCAACGACCTTATCATCTGGGGTGTGCCAACATTGCCATTGCCAACACACTCATAGAGGTGGTCGCTTCATTGTGATACCAAGCCCCTTCACCACAACAAGGTAACGATCACGAAGGGGACTTGACACGTATGTGCCTTTTTTTTTGTTTGTTTTTGCAGCCACAGTGCAGCACCAGAGGCCAGAAAAATTAGGCATGTACACATGCCTGAAAAATTAGGTATTGTTGCAGCTGCTGCTGTAGCAGCGGCCAGAAAAAATTATGTTTCCCAGGCAGAAAGTGCCCTAATACATTGCGGCTTGAACCCTAGTTGGTGGCGGATAAGTCACGCAAGTCATCCGGCATTCAGAGATAAAATACAGCAGCGTGTGGAGCATTTTTAGCCCAAGGCAGCTCATCTCATCAGGCCTTTTTTAGTCGAATGTATCGCCCACTGTCAGTCCCTTCAGGATCCATGACTCATTCATCTTAATAAAGGTAAGGTAATCTAGACTTTTTTGACCTAGGCGACTTCTCTTCTCAGTGACAATACCTCCTGCTGCACTGAAGGTCCTTTCTGACAGGACACTTGAAGCGGGGCAGGCCAGAAGTTCTATCGCAAATTGGGATAGCTCAGGCCACAGGTCAAGCCTGCACACCCAGTAGTCAAGGGGTTCATCGCTCCTCAGAGTGTCGATATCTGCAGTTAAGGCGAGGTAGTCTGCTACCTGTCGGTCGAGTCGTTCTCTGAGGGTGGACCCCGAAGGGCTGTGGCGATGCGTAGGACTTAAAAAGCTCTGCATGTCCTCCATCAACAACACGTCTGTAAAGCATCCTGTCCTTGCCGGCGTGGTCGTGGTAGGAGGAGGATTACTTTCACCTCTCCCCCTGTTAGATTCCCGTTGTGCTATGACATCACCCTTATACGCTGTGTAAAGCATACTTTTTAATTTATTTTGGAACTGCTGCATCCTTTCCGACTTGCGGTAATTCGGTAACATTTCAGGCACTTTCTGCTTATACCGGGAGTCTAGTAGCGTGGCCACCCAGTACAGGTCGTTCTCCTTCAGCCTTTTTATACGAGGGTCCCTCAACAGGCACGACAGCATGAAAGACCCCATTTGCACAAGGTTGGATGCCGAGCTACTCATGTCCCGTTCCTCGTCCTCAGTGATCTCATTGAAGGTATGTTCTTCCCCCCAGCCACGTATAACACCACGGGTACCAGATAGGTGACAACGAGCACCCTGGGATGCCTGCTGTGGTTGGTCTTCCCCCTCCTCCTCAAAGCCACATTCCTCCTCTGACTCCTCTTCCTCACACTCCTCTTCCAGCGTTGCCGCAGGTCCAGCAAGCGATGCTGATAAGGCTGTTTCTGGTGGTGATGGTGACCACAACTCTTCCTCTTCACGCTCATCTACGGCCTGATCCAGCACTCTTTGCAGGGCACGCTCCAGGAAGAAAACAAATGGGATGATGTCGCTGATGGTGCCTTCGGTGCGACTGAATAGGTTTGTCACCTCCTCAAAAGGATGCATGAGCCTACAGGCATTGCGCATGAGCGTCCAGTAACGTGGCAAAAAAATTCCAGCTCCGCAGAGGCTGTCCTAGTACCCCAGTCATACAAATACTCGTTGACGGCTTTTTCTTGTTTGAGCAGGCGGTCAAACATTAGGAGTGTTGAATTCCAACGTGTCGGGCTGTCGCAAATCAAGCGCCTCACTGGCATGTTGTTTCGCCGCTGGATATCTGAAAAGTACGCCATGGCCGTGTAGGAACGCCTGAAATGGCCACACACCTTCCTGGCCTGCTTCAGGACGTCCTGTAAGCCTGGGTACTTATGCACAAAGCGTTGTACGATCAGATTACACACATGTGCCATGCACGGCACATGTGTCAACTTGCCCAAATTCAATGCCGCCAACAAATTGCTTCCATTGTCACACACCACTTTGCCGATCTCCAGTTGGTGCGGAGTCAGCCACTGATCCACCTGTGCGTTCAGGGCGGACAGGATTGCTGGTCCGGTGTGACTCTCTGCTTTCAGGCAAGTCAACCCCAAGACGGCGTGACACTGTCATATCAGGGATGTAGAATAGCCGCTGGGGGGTTGCCGTTGATGTGGAGCAAGACGCAGCAGCAGAAGAGGACTCAGCCGAGGAGGTTATGGAAGAGGATGGAGTAGGAGGAGTAGAGGAGGTGGCAGCAGGCCTGCCTGCAAGTCGTGGCGATGTCACCAACTCCTCTGCGGAGCCACGCATTCCATGCTTGGCAGCCGTCAGCAGGTTTACCCAATGCCCAGTGTAGGTGATATACCTGCCCTGACCGTGCTTTGCAGATCAGGTATCAGTGGTCAGATGGACCCTTGCCCCAACACTGTGTGCCAGACATGCCATTACTTCCTTTTGCACAATCGAGTACAGGTTGGGGATTGCCTTTTGTGCAAAGAAATTTCGGCCAGGTACCTTCCACTGCGGTGTCCCAATAGCTACAAATTTTTGGAAGGCCTCAGACTCCACCAGCTTGTATGGTAAAAGCTGGCTGTCAGACGCTGGGCAAGGGGGTGACTTTGTGACATTGGATTCTTACGCTCAAACATGTCCTTGACAGACACCTGACTGTGGGCAGATGAGCAGGAACTGCTCAAGGCGAGAGACGGAGTGGCGGATGGTTGAGAGGGGGCAACGGACACACAAAAAAAATGCCACACTGCTGAGCTCTGCAATGACGGCATTCTGGTGGTGGCAACAGCATGCGTTGATTGGCGTGCTGTCTGTCTGACCCCGGGTGCCGATGCATGCTGTCTGACTGTGCGACGACCTCCCCCTGCTTCCAACTCGTCTCCTCCTCCTCTCTGTCTCCCCATCTGAACTTTCCCCCTGTTCTTCTTCTCTTCGAGCGGGCACCCACGTGACATCCACGGACACATCGTCATCATCAACCGCTTCACTTGTATCTGACAACTCAGCAAAGGAAGCAGCAGCGGGTACAACATCATCATCATCATCACACCGTACGTCCATGTGTGTAATGCTGCCTGACTGAGACATATCGCTGTTATCTACATCCTCTGGCAATAATGGTTGCGCATCACTCATTTCTTCCAACTGATGTGTAAATAACTCCTCTGACAGATCAAGTGAAGCGGCAGTGGTGCTAGTGTTGGTGGTGGCGGCAGGCGGGCGAGTGGTAACTTGAGAGGTGCCCGAAGCTGAGCTGGAGGAGGATGGTGCGTCAAGGTTCCGAGTGGAAGCTGTAGAAGATTTAGTGTCCTGTGTTAGCCAGTCAACTATGTCCTCAGAACTTTTCGAGTTCAGGGTACGTGGCCTCTGAACACTGGGCATTATTCTAGGGCCAAAGGGAATCACAGCACCACTACCACGACGGCCCCTGCGGGGTGGCCTGCCTCTGACTGTAATTTTTTTTTTTATTCGTTTAGTTGTACTATGCGTGCAAGCTACTGTGACACCAGATATGAGTTGCACTGGTGACACTATGCACTTGTAGTTGGGCCTTAAACACACAAACACGTGTGTGCAACTGACTGCTATTTATTCACAGTCAAAATTGTTGTTTTTCTTTAAATGTAATCTACTGTTTCACCAGATATGAGTTGCGCTGGTGACACTGACACTATGCACTTGCAGCTGGGCCTTAAACACACAAACACGTGTGTGCAACTGACTGCTATTTATTCACAGTCAAAATATTTTTTTATTTTTTTATGTAATCGACTGTTACACCAGATATGAGTTGCGCTGGTGACACTGACACTATGCACTTGCAGCTGGGCCTTAAACACACAAACACGTGTGTGCAACTGACTGCTATTTATTCAAAGTCAAAATTGTTGTTTTTCTTTAAATGTAATCTACTGTGACACCAGATATGAGTTGCGCTGGTGACACTATGCACTTGCAGGGCATGAAACACATGCGCGTGTTGGCAACTGACTGCTATTATATTACAGTCAAAAAAGTTTTTTGTTTTTTTTAAATGCAAGTGGTGGTGGCACTGGGCAAGTGGGCACAGTATTCGCTGTGAGCCTGACACACACGCTGGCAGGAAATTACAATTAGATTACACAGGAATAAAAAAAAAGAAAAAGCAGATTGATGTTCTAGCCCTAAAAAAGGGCTTTTTGGGGTGCTGTCCTTACAGCAGAGATCAGATGAGTCTTTCAGGACTGTAGTGGACACTGAATACACTAGCATAGCTATCGATTTCCCTATTAAATCAGCAGCAGCTACACTGTCCCTCCTCTCACTAAGAATGCAGCTTCCGAATGAATCTAAAATAGATGCTGTCCAGGAGGTGGGAGGGTCTGGGAGGGAGGGAGGGTATGATGCTGATTGGCTGGAATGTGTCTGCTGACTGTGAGGTACAGGGTCAAAGTTTACACAATGATGACGAATAGGGGGCGGACCGAACATCGCATATGTTCGCCCGCCGCGGCGAACGCGAACAAGCGATGTTCGCCGGGAAATATTCGCCGGCGAATAGTTCGGGACATCTCTAACCTCTACTACAATAAATTAGCAATTTATTTTTGTGGCTTTTAAAAAAGTTGCAGTGATAAATCAGGAGTGCAACTAATTAACTTAGCTAACCATGTCCACTTTCCCCACACACTTTAAAAAATTGGAGTGAGTGGTGTAACAATGCAAAAAGTTGCAACATTTTGTTGCAAATAAGCTTAAATGTCGCAACACCTTTTTTTTTTTTTTTTAAAGCCACAATTCTGTAGTACACAGTTTCATACATTCCTTTTAATGATTCCACCAGTAGAATAGTGAGTGCAGCTCTGGAGTATAATACAAGATGTAACTTAGGATCAGTAAAGGATAAGTAATGTACAGTATGTACACAGTGACTACAGCAGAGTAGTGATTATAGCTTTGGAGTATAATACATGTATCTCAGGATCAGTACAGGATAAGTAATGTATGTAATTGATTGAATTGGGCGTCACTCTATATCAGGCAACACAGACAAGTTGGATTGTATATCAGATATTTTAGATTTATATATATATCACTTTAAGATAATTTACAACATGTTGCATAAAATTCATGCACTAAAACAATAATGTTAAAACTTAGACTAAAACTAAAACTCTTAGGGGGGCTGTTAAGCCAGAATAGTCCAAGGGCACTTGTGGCTTTGAGTTATACTCGTGACTATGAACTTGCGCCAGTTATAAAAAGCAATGTTCAAGAAAGAGCAATATTCAAGAAGAAGTCATTAACATCCACAGATTTAACAGTAATCAGATGCTGTACTTTGTACAGAGTACTTTACCGCTCCTGTGTTCGGCCCGTTTATGCACCAACTTGTCAGGTGTGATGCTCTAATTGTGAGCTTCCAGGACCTGTCGGCAAAGTCTATGAAGTTTCCCCTCTTGCCTGGATAGCGGTGCAATTTCTTTCCACTGCTTTGACCTTCCAGGACTTGTGTGGCGTCCCACGTGGTTAGCTGGGCGGTCAGGTGACTTGAATTTCCAGGCGGGGTTTTCAAAATAGATGGTGCTGACGATGATCTGTAGATATTCGTAATTCAGTTGAAAACAAGCGATTCCCAAGTGTTGCTTCTTGATGTTCCCTCACTGTCTTTACCATACGCGTTTCGGGGTAACAAGGCCCCTTCCGCAGTGGTGTAGACAGTGATGGCTGGTACTCTTTTTATATTGTCCATAATTAACGCATTGCATATTGGGACAGCGAGGGAATCAGAAGTCCTGGATATAGATTCCAGTTTGCTCTTTCATGGATCATCATACTTTGGTGCCTTATATGGTTTATACAGGCTTATAAAAAACGCATGTGCGATTTATTATTGCCATCTATAGTGCCATGTGTAAGGACAACTAGAAGTCAAATATATCTGCCCTTCATTCTATTATTCGATAAAACAATGCATATGGTATACATACTCCTAAAACCATATATATTTAGACCTTCATATAAATATATATTAAACTGATGATATAAAATCATAGAGTGAGTATACTTATCCTAAAATGAATACATAAGATATGATTAAAAACTGTAAAAACGCCACAAAATAAAAAAAACGCATATGCGGTTGCATTGCGTTTTTGATGCGTTTTTTGTAAAAATTTTAAAATTGATAAAATTGGAGACGGTGCGTGTCATTCTGGGATATCTTTTGAGTCTTCGTTCTCATATGGTGATATATGTGGCATAGAATGGAAGTGAAGTATAAGGGGGCGCGGGCCTACCTAGAAGGGGAGATCTGGATGCTGGAAAACAGCCTGACACAGATGTCCCATTCAAAGGTAGGCCAATGCCCCATTTAAAGGAACGCAAAGAGTTCCATATCGGCGTTTAGTCCTTTTGGGATGAGGGAATCAAATTCAAATATCCTTTTGGATTCTTTCCTTGACATCTGAAGAATGTGGTTCTCCCCTCTCCATGGGTATCCAACTCTCTCAATTGCCATATAGACAAGGGTGGTTGGGTCACTTTTATGGTAATCCCTGTAATGCTTAGATAATGAATGCAATTCATATCCTTTCTTTATATTAGCAATATGTTCTGATATTCTCTTTTTTAACGTTCGTTTGGTGCGTCCTATATATTGTTTGCGACAGGGACATTCTATCAGATATATTACATTAGTTGAATCGCATGTAAGGCCTTCTTTAATATCTAAGCTGAATGTGTTTTGAGTTGAGATTGCTATTATAGTTTTTTTCGGAAATGTAGCTATCCTGCAATTTGAGCATCGCCCACATCTATGGAAGCCATTAAAGGTTAACCAGTTCTGTTTGTTTTCTACAACTTGATTTTTACCTTTTATTGACGGTGCCACTTGTAGGCCTAAATTGGAGGCCCTGGTGTAGGTAATTTGTGGTGTATTGGTAAGCATTGGACCAACCACCTTGTCGCCAAGTAGATGGTGCCAATGCCTTCCAATAATTCTTTCCATATTTTTGTATTGTGCATGGAATGGCAAAATCATCCTCAGTGTTTCATCTGGTTCCTGTTTATGTTTCGAGGTGAAGAAATCCTCCCTCTTCATTCTTTTAACTTCCTCCAGTGATTTTTCTAAACTGTGTACGGGATATTGCTTATCAATGAACTGTTGTTTTAAGGCTTCCGCTTCAGAGATAAATTGTTGATCTTGAGTACAGTTGCGCTTTAGCCTCCTGAACTGGCATTTTGGGACATTAATGAGCCATCTGGGCAGATGACAGCTTGTGTATAGTATGTAGCTGTTTCTGCTCACAGGTTTGTGGTATGTACTATATACCAGTCTATTTCCATCCACCTTGACATCCAGATCTAAAAATTGTATATTTTCGGTGTCAATGGTGGAGGTAAACTTCAAATTTAAATTGTTCACATTAATGCTCTCCAAAAAGGCAGGATACAATGATAGCCCTCACTGCCTTTTTGGAGAGCATTAATGTGAACAATTTAAATTTGAAGTTTACCTCCACCATTGACACCGAAAATATAAAATTTTTAGATCTGGATGTCAAGGTGCATGGAAATAGACTGGTATGTAGTACATACCACAAACCTGTGAGCAGAAACAGCTACATACTGTAACGGGGTTCCGAAGGTGCACTCGGTCTCCCATTAGCCGCAGACCTGCTGCTTAGCTTCAGGATCGAGGATCTGTGTTTGACCTCGTTCCCAGGGCGGCTTTTCTAGCTGGGAGGCCCCCTGCTCCTAAGTCTGCCTTGAGCGCCGAGCTGATCACTCGGTGCTCGACTGGTTGGTCTGTCGGTCATGTGACGCTGGCCACGTCACATAACCCTCACTCCCCACTATAAATACAGGCAGCCTGCTGGCCACAGGTTTCCTGTTAATTTAGGTTCCACCTGTGATGTTGTCTTTCCTGGCGTACTTACCTCCTGCTGAATTCCTGACTGTCCTCTGCCTGCTCCTTGTGTACTTTGCTGCTCTCCTGGTATTCTGACCCCGGCCTCCTCCTGACGATCCTCTGCTGACTCCTTTGGTACTTCACTCTCTCCTGGTATTTATGACCCCGGCTTCTCCTGACAATTCTCTGCTTGCTCCATTTGTACTTTTTAGCTTTCCTGGTATTGACTCTGTCCGTTCACGTTCTGTTGTTTGTCTGTCTGTCATCCCTGCACTTATTCCAAGCTAGGGATTGCCATCCAGTTGTCCCCTGTCATTAGGACTCGCGAGGCAAGTAGGCAGGGCCAGGGGTAAGGGTGGAGCGCAGTGGTCACTTCCCTCCCCCCTGTGTGTGTGTGTACGTGACCGTTACACATACTATACACAAGCTGTCATCTGCCCAGATGGCTCATTAATGTCCCAAAATGCCAGTTCAGGAGGCTAAAGCGCAACTGTACTCAAGATCAACAATTTATCTCTGAAGCGGAAGCCTTAAAACAACAGTTCATTGATAAGCAATATCCCGTACACAGTTTAGAAAAATCACTGGAGGAAGTTAAAAGAATGAAGAGGGAGGATTTCTTCACCTCGAAACATAAACAGGAACCAGATGAAACACTGAGGATGATTTTGCCATTCAATGCACAATACAAAAATATGGAAAGAATTATTGGAAGGCATTGGCACCATCTACTTGGCGACAAGGTGGTTGATCCAATGCTTACCAATACACCACAAATTACCTACACCAGGGCCTCCAATTTAGGCCTAAAAGTGGCACCCTCAATAAAAGGTAAAAATCAAGGTGTAGAAAACAAACAGAACTGGTTAACCTTTAATGGCTTCCATAGATGTGGGTGATGCTCAAATTGCAGGATAGCTACATTTCCGAAAAAAACTATAAAAGCAATCTCAACTCAAAACACATTCAGCTTAGATATTAAAGAAGACCTTACATGCGATTCAACTAATGTAATATATCTGATAGAATGTCCCTGTCGCAAACAATATATAGGACGCACCAAACGAACGTTAAAAAAGAGAATATCGGAACATATTGCTAATATAAAGAAAGGATATGAATTGCATTCATTATCTAAGCATTACAGGGATTACCATAAAAGTGACCCAACCACCCTTGTCTATATGGCAATTGAGAGAGTTGGATACCCATGGAGAGGGGGGAACCACATTCTTCAGATGTCAAGGAAAGAATCCAAAAGGATATTTGAATTTGATTCCCTCATCCCAAAAGGACTAAACGCCGATATGGAACTCTTTGCGTTCCTTTAAATGGGGCGTTGGCCTACCTTTAAATGGGACAAATCTGTGTCAGGCTGTTTTCCAGCATCCAGATCTCCCCTTCTAGGTAGGCCCGCGCCCCCTTATACTTCACTTCCATTCTATACCACATATATCACCATATGAGAACGAAGACTCAAAAGATATCCCAGAATGACATGCACCGTCTCCAATTTTATCAATTTTAAATTTTTTACAAAAAACGCATCAAAAACGCAATGCAACCGCATATGCGTTTTTTTGATTTATATCCAGGACTTCTGATTCCCTCGCTGTCCCAATATGCAATGCGTTAATTATGGACAATATAAAAAGAGTACCAGCCATCACTGTCTACACCACTGAGGAATGGGCCTTGTTACCTCGAAACGCGTATGGTAAAGACAGTGAGGGAACATCAAGAAGCAACACTTGGGAATCGCTTGTTTTCAACTGAATTACGAATATCTACAGATCATCGTCATCACCATCTATTTTGAAAACCCCGCCTGGAAATTCAAGTCACCTGACCGCCCAGCTAACCACGTGGGACGCCACACAGGTCCTGGAAGGTCAAAGCAGTGGAAAGAAATTGCACCGCTATCCAGGCAAGAGGGGAAACTTCATAGACTTTGCCGACAGGTCCTGGAAGCTCACAATTAGAGCATCGCACCTGACAAGTTGGTGCATAAACGGGCTGAACACAGGAGCGGTAAAGTACTCTGTACAAAGTACAGCATCTGATTACTGTTAAATCTGTGGATGTTAATGACTTCTTCTTGAATATTGCTCTTTCTTGAACATTGCTTTTTATAACTGGCGCAAGTTCATAGTCACGAGTATAACTCAAAGCCACAAGTGCCTTTGGACTATTCTGGCTTAACAGCCCCCCTTAAGAATTTTCAGTGCATAGAGTTTTAGTTTTAGTCTAAGTTTTAACATTATTGTTTTAGTGTATGAATTTTATGCAGCATGTTGTAAATTATCTTAAAGTGATATATATATAAATATAAAATATCTGATATACAATCCAACTTGTCTGTGTTGCCTGATATAGAGTGACGCCCAATTCAATCAATTATTATTTTACTCTACCAGCAATAGGGAGTGCTGTTGGGCAGTGCACCTACCCAATAGTGGAGCAGGAAGTGAGCCACCAATCTTTTGCAAGTAATGTATGTACACAGTGACTCACCCAGCAGAATAGTGAGCACAGCTCTGGAGTATATTACAGGATGTAACTCAGGATCAGTACAGGATAAGTAATGTAGTATATGTACACTGTGAGTCCACCAGCAGAATAGTGAGTACAGCTCTGGAATATAATATAGGATATATCTCAGGATCAATACAGGATAAATAATGTAATTAACTTACACAGTGACTTCACCAGCAGAACAGTGAATGCAGCTCTGGATAATCCACTGATCCATTCTGGATAATCCATGATCCACACAGGATAATCTACAGATTATGTAGTGCGGCTTTGTTGTCCTATAACAACAGAAATAATCCTGATTGTCAGATACTGATAAATTTTACAACCCTGAGAAATTGTCTGTATGGGGACTGACCCTGGAAACACAGGTCGGTAATAAAACACAGAGAATAAGAGGGGGTCATCATCTGGAAAGTTGAGGTATTGCTGTAATCCCTGCAATGCGTCAGCGGCAGTTGGGGGTTGCTGCATGTCTGGCTCCAGCTATATCACATTATTGAGATATTAAGCCTAACATATTCAAGATAAAGAGTTTAAAACTTAATTCTCTATTGATCCGTTGTTAAAACTTCAGCCACATTTTTTCCTGGCGTTTTATCTTGCGGGGACCAAGTTTTATGGACCAAGTGTTGAGTAACATAGATGAAATTTTAAGTATAGATCAATACCGAGCTGCAGATTTTACAGCTGGGAGATTCGCCCAGAGATTTTGCATAGAATAAAGCTGTTTGGAGTTATAGTAGAAATGAGGCAAAGTGTTCAAGAGAGCACAGAATCGGCATCACTGCTGACTTCCTTCATTGCTGAATATTACTAAACCTCTAAGAATCACACAAAACTCAGAAGCAGAAGAGATGAGAAGCTGTTTAACTGCAGACTCATGGAATGACGCCTTCAATTCTATAAATTCTCATGGAAATTGGCGAATGCAGCAACTAACCAATGTCATTCTCCTTTGTTCCATACAGAGCTGACTGAGCCCCTCAATGATACTCATTAGGTGGTGGCAGAAATGGCAGTGGTCTTAATGAAGGGCATGGTTCATATAATAGGGCATGGCTAATCTACAGGGTTAAGCTACATGCACACGAACGTTTGTTTCCGTGTCCGTTCCGTTTTTTTTTGCGGATAGGATGCGGACCCATTCATTTCAATGGGTCCGCAAAAAATGCTGTCCGCATCAGTATGTCTGTTCCATTGCCCCGCAAAATAAATAGTGCATGTCCTATTTTTTTCTAGTTTGCGGACAAGGATAGGCATTATTTCAATGGATCCTCAAAAAAAAAACGGTTATTTGATCAGTTATTTCCATCAGTTTTTGTGAGCTAAAACCAGTAGTGAAGCCTACTCAGAAATAAGGTCTAGTGGAAAGATCTGCACCAGTTATGTGTTTTTGACCCAGATCTAGTTTCTGCTCACAATAACTGATGGAAATAACTGATCAAATAAATGAAGTGCGAACATGCCCTTAGTACTTTTAAATACAGTAACTATGTTGACAGATATGTGCGGGGTGCCCATGGCATAGAGTGTTGCAGAGATCTAAAGTATACATGAAATTCAGTACTGAATGTGCACACAGCCTATGTACTTACCTGCATGTCGTGCGCTATGAGAATGGTGCACAACAGTTTAATCTGCAGACACAGATCAGATTTAAGCTTAATGCATAGATAATGTGCCATACTATGTTTAGCACATAAATGCAGCTCCAGAACCAAGCTCACTACATAAATACAGTATGACAACTAAGGTCAGCACAAAAATACAGCACCAATACTAAGCATATATAACATATATACAGCACCAGGACTAGGCATACTGTACATGACACAAATACCACACTAGAAGTAGTGTCATAACATAAATTCAGCACCAGAACCAATCACACAACATAATTTTAGCACCAGAATCAATCACCTAACATAAATACAACAGCAGAACCAAGCCTATACCATAAATACAGCACCAGAACAAAGCTCAGCAGATAAATACAGCACAGAACAATTTCAGTACATCAACACAAACACAAATTCAGCACCAAAACCAATCTGGCAACATAAATACAGCACCAGAACCAAGCTCATGCCATAAATACGGTTCTACACCAGAACCAACCTCAGCACATAAACACAGCATCAGAACCAAACTTAACATAAAAATACTGCACCAAAACCAATCCCAGTACATAAATACAGCACCAGAACCAATTCCAATGCATAAATATAGCAACATAACCAAGCTAATTACATGAATGCAGATGATAAACAGCATTTTTGAAACAAAAAAAAATAAATGTTTTAGTGTCTGCATATTCTGAGAGCAATAGTTTTTTGTTTTCTTTTGGGGGGGGGGGGGGGGGCAATTGTCTTAGGTAGGGCCTCATTTTTTGTGGGATGAGAGGCCGGTTTGATTAGTACTATTTTGGGGTGCATATGACTTTTTGATTGCTTGGTATTACACTTTTTGTGATGTAAGGTGACAAAAAAATGATTGTTTTAGCACAGTTTTTATTTTTATTCTTTTTACGGCGCTCAGATGAGGGGGTAAATCATGTGATATATTTATAGAGCCGGTCATTACGGACGTGTTAATACCCATTATGTCTGGTTTTCTTTTTCTTTTTACAATTATTTGTGTTTTCTTTTTTATTAACTTTATGGGACTTCTACTTCTGGGGTCTGATCCCCTCTGAAATGCATTACAATACAACCTGTATTGTAATGCATTGGCTGTCAGCTTTTATGTTGACATCCTGCCTGTGAGACCCAGCCTAAGGGCTAGATCTCACAGTGTCACGGATGGTGTTGCAGAAAACTGGAAGTTATAAATAAACATCCGACTGACTTGATCCCAAACTAAGGAACATATGGCTGAGCCCTATAAAACCCCTAGAGCTCGCCCTGACTGCTATGCCCATGCAAAGATCTTTATGATAGATGATTGCATGCCCTCGTACCTAGACTGTGTGACACCTGAAAACCCTATAATAGTGAGGGGACACGACCACCGGCTCCCTGCACTTAATACGGAGGGAGTCAGGGTCACCTAGAATCAAGCCAGCACGGAAACACAAATAAAGGAAAAAGACTTATCTGAGGAACCAGCAGTTGCAGGCTCTAGCAGTGAACACAATCCAAAAAGTAGTATAAACTGCAAAGTGAGGCAGTATGGGAGGAAATATAAAGGGAGGCAATCAGTGTAAATAGATGACAGCTGGGAGAAGGAAAAGAGATGACAAAGTGAAACCAAAATAAAGAACATCATGCAAGAGGTACAGAAGAACTTCTGCCAGAGCTTCTCAGAGAGCTGGCGGTGACACACAGGCTTCCGTAGAAGGCAAGCCCCGATACCTATGGAAGGCATCAGGCTGCCTTCTCTGTCACCAGGTCCCGCCACTACAGCGCGGGGACCAGATGGAGATGCGGAGGGCACCCGTACCCTCCGCAAACCCTCTACATGCCGTGGTCAGCTTTAACCCTGGCATACAAGGGGTTAATATGCTGGCATCGGTGTCTTCACCGATGCCGGTGTATGCAGCAGGGGCCCGGCTGTCAGTGACTGCCGGGTCCGTGCCACTGATTAGGTGGGCGCAGCACCTGCACCCGCCCGATCTTCCCGCCAAACATGTACGGTGCTGGTCCTTAAGTGACGTCCACCAGCGCCGTACATGTACGGCGGGGGTCCTTAAGGGGTTAAAGAATCTGAAAATATTATCAACAGAGGCAAAGCAATAACTGAACTGGGCTCCTTTAGAACTCTATAGTGTAATCCATCTGGACCTGGGGTCTTGTTCACTTAAAAAAAATATAGCATATTAAGGACCATATTTACAGTCAGGCAGGTAAGGATGTTATTTGAGGTATTTCCACCAGTGGCACCACCCTCATGAGATGCCCTATCTTCTTTTGTATATACAGAGCTAAAAAACGAATTTAGGAGCTCTGCCTTCTCTTGATCTACAGTGACAAACACCCTGTTAACCCTTTGAGGACCATAAGATTACCGTCATCAATATAAAAATAATTATATTTTTTTCCATTTAAGAATGTATTTGAACAATAAATAAAACCATTTCCACACTTGTGTCATTTTTGGGGGAGGAGATATGACACGGGACAAATGTAACTATTTAGGTTACTTTTAATGGAAGGCGAAAAGAAGCAAATTAGTTTTTGTTACAGCAACTGAAGTTCGCACACTTCAGTTGCTGTAACTAAGCCATTTCATGAAATAACTGGCAAAAAATTAGATCCATTTGTTGATAAGAACTAATATTTTGACTCGAACAAAAAAAAAGTATTTTAAGTTCTTAATCAGATGATACAGGCAATTAAAAACATGGGACAAATACGTCCCTTGGTCCTCAAATCATTTTTGCAAGATGGAGTTGCCAGCTAATTTGGGTGCAGTGGTGTTATCGGGGCTTCTAGGACCTCCATCGTCATTTACTCAGGTTTGGGTTAGGGTTAAGTTATGTATGTTGGATGCTTATTTGTTATTTAATAAAAAAACGCCTACTGTGGCTGATTTACTCTAAACTGTTGTCCGGGTGTTATTTAATGGGGGAGGTATGTAGGTGGGGGTTGGGGAGACCCGAGCGGTCTAACCAATACCATTGTCAAGTGTTTTCTAGTCCTGGATTTTAGGGAACTGTGGGAAAGATTGAGTGGGCCTGCTATTTCGCTCCTCTCATTTTATGTAAGGTCCTTATTGACGAAGTTTTCTAAGATGTTTATATTGATGACCTGTCCTCAGATAGGTCATCAATATCAGATTGGTGGAGGTTCAACATCCCACAGTCCAACACTCCATTGATCAGCTGTTTCCAAGTGTCTCTGGCCATGGAAAAAGGTGCCAGAACTACATTACTCCATTGTGTAGTGGACAGCGGCTGTTTACAGCAGTGCTGCTCCCATTGAAGTGAAGATATCAACCATTGGCAATTTTGGATGCTTGGTTTCCGGGACAAAGAATTGTGCCAATGTGCACCTGCCCCCTCAATGCACATTGGATGCCGTGGTTGTGTGATGATTTGCTCTCTGCGTTTTTGAGTGCATTAAATCTGCAGCATTTTACAGTACCAGTGGATGAAATTTTAAGAAGTCTCATCCACACAGTGCAAAAATCTGCAGTGTAAACTTCCCTTTTAAAGGATAACTGTAATTTTTTTTTATTGCTAATTTATTAGAGCTAGGCATGTATACCTGAGTTAGTCTGTCAATGATTGCCAAAAGATCTGTAATTACCTTATAATAACAGCTTTCATTAATGTCTCCTGTCCCTTTCCACTGCTCCCTTAAAAGACCGTTGCTATGGCTCATCTGACAGAGAGGCGGTCCTTCACACTGCATGCCTGCATTAGGCTTCAGAGTGAGGAGGCGTGTCTCTCAGTAATCCCATCTGATTGGCTGGCAGGAAGCTGCTGGCTATAGCAAGTTTGTATGTGACCTGAGGGAATGCAGTTATGGCCTCAGAGAACTGGCAGAGGAGCCATCTTGAGAAGATCCTCATAATGTAGGATTCAAAACAGCCGTAACTAAGGGGGAAACTCAAGGAAAACAGTGGTAAGTAAAGAAACTAAAGATTGCTTTATGCATAATGCTGCTGCAGCAGTAACATTTGTTTGATGAAAATTTGTTTGATGAAAATATGACAGTTATCCTTTAAATCCGCAGTATGTCCATTTATGCTCAGGAACTTTGCAGCAATTTGACAAGAATTACATGCGGAATTTGCCACAGATCTAGTGCAGGTTCTGCTGTGCAAATTTTTTCTCTTTGTGCCCGTACCTGAAAAGTACATGGAATCACTATAAACAAGAAGAAGCTTATCTTATGTAAGCTTTTCCTGGTTCATTGTGGTCATATCTCTAGGATTTTGGGGAAAGATTTCCTGTAGCATTTTAATGTAGCCGTTGTCCATGCCTATGTTATTACACTATATGATATTCTGGATTGTGTTGGGCTGCAGTAGTCTCTGCAGGCGCTTGGGTTGTCAGGAGAGGTTGGGGACGTCTCGAGGGAGGCCTCAGAACCATTTAGCCGTGTACCTGCTACTGACAAGCTTGTCAGGCCTGCCAGCTTCCGTGTGTTGTTTTCTAGCGATCTCCCTGGCTGTGCGCCCTGTGTACGGCTCCACACTCCCCACATCTCAGACATTGCTGTACACGTGCGGCTTTAATGTGCTCTGAATCCTGGAGAGAGGTGCAGAATGCAGAGTGCAGGGGAGGGTGTGACAAGCTCATAGTCTCTCAGGAGGAAGGTAGATGTGAGCAGAAGATACACCATCACATAGAAAGCATCCAAATCTGACACACATCCCTTCTTGCACTCATCTCCTGGATGATTCAAGGGTTATTGGTTGTTTGCAAGTTAATGGATCCAGACACACACTCCATGCTTTCCCCATAGATACGGTCTCCCCGTCACTGCGAGGTTTATTGTCACCATTTTTTCCACTGAAATAATCCTCATCATCTGTAGTTTTCCAGGGACTAAGGGCATGTTCACACTGCATTTGTAGCTTCTATTGTGCAGTACCCCAGTGGGGCACTGCAAAGGGTTAACTAATGCTACAACGCATAAAGGGGTTTTTCAAAAATAATTATATTTAGCAAGTGCCTGCAGCCTGCCCCCTGAAACAGAACATTAATACTTACCTAACCCACGCCACTCTTGTCCTCCTCTCTGCCTACGGTGTCTCCTGTCTTACGGTAGCCATAACCGTTTTCCTCCTCTGGTGTATGGGCATGGTCACATGCACTGCTTCAGCCAATGACTGGCTTCAGCGGTGATGTGGCCACAAGCAGCACATCAGACACAAGAAGGGAGCAGGCCTCGGCCAATTGCAAAAAAATCATTATTCCCATTAAAAACCTTTAAGTGCTTAGTATCCACCGGCTGTTCTGGCAAGAAACAGCTAGCCGGATCTGCAGTGGCCAGGTAAGGGTGGATAGTATTCTGTATTTGTCGTGATGCCAATTGCAGCGTGTGCAGTGTATTATCCCAGGCCCCTTCCAAGGTGTTATAACGCACGTCCCAGATTAGGAATGCCAGAGTGGTGTAATGGCCTATAATGTTCCTGTAGTTTGGTGGTAGTTGTGTCCCGGTGTCTCCTACCTGGGTACAGCCAGACTCCTGGCTCAGTTGCAATATATTTGAGTGTAGTGATAGTAGGAGTAATAGAGGAACTTTGCAGAATAAATCATGTCCAGACCTTTAGATGAAGTTCAAACGTTGCTTTACTTGGAATAACTTGCATCCAAACAGTATACAGCTTTGGTCTCTTGGCCCCAGCAGCTGTAGGCATTGATTGTCAGGTATGAGTACATCTGCTTTAAATGTGGAGCTTGCAGGATAATAAGGGCTCTTTCACACTTGCGTTCTTTTCTTCCGGCATAGAGTTCCGTCGTCGAGGCTCTATGCCGGAAGAATCCTGATCAGTTTTATCCTAATGCATTCTGAATGGAGAGAAATCCGTTCAGGATGCATCAGGATGTCTTCAGTTCCGGACCAGAACGTTTTTTGGCCGGAGAAAATACCGCAGCATGCTGCGCTTTTTGCTCCGGCCAAAAATCCTGAACACTTGCCGCAAGGCCGGATCCGGAATTAATGCCCATTGAAAGGCATTAATCCAGATCCGGCCTTAAGCTAAACGTCGTTTCGGCGCATTGCCGGATCCGACGTTTAGCTTTTTCTGAATGGTTACCATGGCTGCCAAGACGCTAAAGTCCTGGCAGCCATGGTAAAGTGTAGTGGGGAGCGGGGGAGCAGTATACTTACCGTCCGTGCGGCTCCCCGGGCGCTCCAGAGTGACGTCAGGGCGCCCCACGCTCATGGATGATGTGTCGCATGGATCACGTCATCAATGCGCATGGGGCGCTCTGACGTCATTCTGGAGCGCCCCGGGAGCCGCACGGACTGTAAGTATACTGCTCCCCCGCTCCCCACTACTACTATGGCAGCCAGGACTTTAATAGCGTCCTGGGTGCCATAGTAACACTGAACGCATTTTGAAGACGGATCAGTCTTCAAATGCTTTCAGTTCACTTGCGTTTTTCCGGATCCGGCGGGCACTTCCGGCAAATGGAGTACACGACGGATCCGGACAACGCAAGTGTGAAAGGGCCCTAACTGTGGCAGGATTAGCTTCTGCACTTATCTGCAACTTCTAGTAGTTTCTGCTTCATCATCCAGCAGAGCTGAAGGTGCTCAGACTGAGTATATGGCCACGTCTCTTGCAGACGTGCCCCTACTTTCTTCCCTAAGGAGGGAGTACCACTCAAAACCCTCCTTTCCCCAACAGGGGGGGGGGGGGAAGCTCTAACTGGCTCTAATTGCTTTTTCCCTCCCTTGCTGCAGGAAGAAGGACTAGTGCAGTGACCAGGAACGGGTACGCTGACGCCAATTTAATGCAGTGGCCGGGTCAGGTGGATAATATATTCTGTATTTGTCATGATGCCAATTGCAGCGTGCGCAGGTTACTATCCCAGGGCCCTTCCAAGGTGTTATAACGCACGTCCCAGATTAGGGAAGCCAGAGTGGTGTGATGGCCCATAATGTCTCTGTAGGATAGTGATAATTGTGTCACGGTTAGTGTTGAGCGAGCAGGCTCGGCCGATTACCTGTTCCGTTCGAGCATCGCTATGCTCGTCACATGGCGTTGCTCGGCCGAGTACCGCATGTGCTCGAGCGCCATGCCATAAACATGCAGCTAAGTACTGCCATCACTGTAATGCCAGTAGACATGTTGGCTACTGGCATTACAGTGATTGGCTTGCCGGAACGTGTCATCGGGTGCTATATAGTACCCGATGACGCGGGTTTGGCTCATTGCGAGTCAGAGAGAGCTGCGCTTAGGAAGGGACAGATAGTGTAGGGAGTTTATGATCGCAATTTATTCAATTTTAAAATGTTTCAAAGACCCAAAAGTCCTTTTAAGGACTATTCTGTTTGGTGGCAACAATTTAATCTTGCAAAGTAGTCTTCGATTTTTTTTCCCATACTTTGCGATTCTTTTTCTATAGAGGATGTCTTCAGTGACTTTTGACATCTGTTCAGCAATACCTTCTGTGTGTCAGGGGCAGAGATAGGAAGAATATTATTGAAAACAATTATATTTTTTCCATAATTTATCCACATTTTTCCTAGAAACGGTCCCTGCAGTAAATTGTCACATCTGTGCTGCAATAGCGTCTGTGTGTCAGGCCCAGATATTGGGGAAAATATTATTGAAAACAATTATATTTTTTCCATAATTTATCCACATTTTTCCTATAAATGGTCCCTGCAGTGAATTGTCACATCTGTGCTGCAATAGCGTCTGAGTGTCAGGGCCAGATATTGGGAAAAATATTAGCGAAAACAATTATATTTTTTCTATAATCTATCCACATTTTTCCTATAAACGGTCCCTGCAGTGAATTATTACATCTGTGCTGCAATACCTTCTGTGTGTCAGGGCCAGATATTGGGAAAAATATTAGCGAAAACAATTATATTTTTTCTATAATCTATCCACATTTTTCCTATAAACTGTCCCTGTAATGAATTATTACATCTGTGCTGCAATACCTTCTGTGTGTCAGGCCCAGATATTGGGAAAAATATTAGTGAAAACAATTATATTTTTTCCATAACTTATCCATAATTTTCCTATAAACAGTCCCTGCAGTGAATTGTCACATCTGCGCTGCAATAGCGTCTGTGTGTCAGGCCCAGATATTGGGAAAACTATTAGCGAAAACAATTATATTTTTTCCATAACTTATCCATAATTTTCCTATAAACGGTCCCTGCAGTGATTTGTCACATCTGCGCTGCAATAGCGTCTGTGTGTCTGTGTGTCAAGATATTGGTAAAAATATTAGTGACAACAAATATATTTTTTGCATAATTTATCCCTAATTTTCCTATAAACGGTCCCTGCAGTGAAATCTATTTTAATTTTTCCATACTTTTACGTACTTTTTCCATACACTGTGCTTGCTGTGAACTGTGACATCCGTGCCACATCTTGTGTCGCAAGCTTGCCTATAACATTTAGTATGACGAAGGCGAGCATTAAGGGACGGGGAAGTGGCCGTGATGCTGATGGTGCACGCAGAGGCCGTGTCCCTGGGCACGGTGAAACTGTGCCTGCGTCCAGAGCACAAGAAAAACAATCATCCACGATACCTAGCTTCATGCCCCAGTTTGCAGGGTGGCGCAGGACACCACTCTTTAAGTCAGCCCAATGCGAACAGGTGGTCGGTTGGATTGCAGCAGATAGTGCTTCCAGTCGGTTAAGCACCACCCTGTCTTCCACCAAGTCCAGTCTTAGTAGCCAGGAATCTGGTCCACACAATCTTCACCCTGATCCTCCTTCCTCCCACCATTTACAGTCTGGCCAAAGAAGTGATCCCACAGCTGGATATTCCGAGGACCTCTTTTCATCTCCATTAATTGATTTGGTCCTCTTGCCAAGTACGCTTGAAGAGGGACTTGAGATCTTGTGCCCCGATTCCCAACCTCTTGAGCATCCAGAGTCACAAGAACATGACGCTGAGGAACTGCAATTAGTGTTTAATGAGGTAGATGATGATGAGACACAGTTGCCAATGACTCAACTGCAATTACTGTCTCAAGAGGTTGAGGAAGAGGATGACACACAGTTGTCAATCACTGAGGTTGTGGTTAGGTCAACAAATCAGGAGGATGATCAGAGTGAGGAAGTGGAAGAGGAGGTACTGGACGACGAGGTCACTGACCCAACCTGGGAAAATGGCAACAAGCCGAGCGAAGAGAGCAGTACAGAGGGGGAGGGATCTGCAGCACTGCAACAGGCTGCAAGAGGCAGTGGGGTTGCAAAAGGTAAAAGGCGGGCACCACCGAACAGGCCCGCAACTGTTCCACAGAGCACCCCTGTGAGGAATATGGATTAATATTTTGTATATTAGGTACTGCGCGACATGTACCCCCTTTATTCTCCCTGCCTGTCGGCACTATAAAGATCCGCAGTAAATAATACAGAAACTCACAGATTTTTAGAATACCTTATCCTGGATGTTCATCTGCGAGGGCTGTTCTCCTGCGTCTTTTTAGGCTTTTATTTTTTCTTTTCTTTTAAGTGCCGTTCGGGATGAGGAAAGGTATAGGGGGCTGGACCCTAGTGGTTATTTGTGATTTTTTGTAAAATACAGAGCTTGCCCCGGCCGGTGGCACAGCTCGTGGTTAGAAAAAGCCGCTTGTTCGCGTTCGCACGGAGCGCTGCGTGATGTTACGGTAGTAGCTACGGTGGACCAGGAGGACCAAAGTTACTCCAACGCGTTTCGATTAGTTCGCTAATCTTCATCAGGGATGATTCTTCTGGCTCCTGGTGCTGCTTTTAAAGGTCCGTGTCTCCCCCCTTCCTTAACCCCTTCACCCCTTGCATTCTAGTTTTATGCTATTGAAAGGCAAATAATTCTATCTCGGAGTTCAGTCCTGAGGGTACCAGAGTATTTAAATTAAATATCCAGCGGCTTTCTGATCTGGACATTTTTTAATGTAATCTCCTCCCCTTTTGTGTTTTTTGACCATTTCAATACCACAGAAAGTGGTGCCGCTGTTGTTTCCTCCGTGTTTCTCCTTATAGTGTCTAGAGAGCGGGTGACCCTCATATTTTCTTCCTATATTGTAGATGTGTTCCCCTATTCTTTTACTTATGGTTCTCTTTGTGCTTCCTATATATGTTTTTTTTTACACGGACATGTTATAGCATATATTGCACCTTGACTTCTGCAGGTGATGTAATCCTTTATTTTGTATGTTTCTGTGTCCCCTGTCCATTCAATTCTTATTTCCATGTTTGTATGCTGTTTTCTGTTTATTTTTAATTTTTTGCAGACACCGCAATAACGCATGGGAAGAAGCCTCACTGAGGTTTTTGGCCTTAGATCGCATTTGTTGTTTGGTTGTCATTTTTCTTGCTCAAGCATTTATTGGTGGGGGCTATTATACTTCCCACATTTTTTGCTTTTCTATAGATGAATTTTGGATTTTTGGGGATCTGATCTCCTATTATTTTGTCCTCCTTCAAGGTTTCCCAATGTTTTTTTATTATCCTTCTCAGTGTTTCTGCTTGACTATTAAACTGTGTAATGATGGGTGGCATTTCAAAAATTCCCACTTTTGTATTACTGTCTTCTGTTTTTTTCTTTTTATTAATTAGCTCCTGTCTGTCAAGTTTTCCTACTAGTTCTTTCTGTATTAATAGTTTTTCCTTGTTGTAGCCTCTCTCTTCGATTTTTTTCTGCATTTTGTCTGCCTCTGCTCGGTATTCATTTTCCTTTGTACAGTTACGTTTTATTCTCATGAATTGTCCTTTTGGAATATTTTCCAGCCACTGTGGGAGGTGGCAGCTTTCACGGGAGATGAAGCTATTTACATCTGTCGGTTGTTGTATGTCTTTGTTTGTATGTTACCATCCTCGATGTAGATGCTAAGATCCAGAAAGTTAATTGTGCTGGTACTGGATATTGGTGTGAATTCCAGATAAAATTCATTATTGTTGATTTCCTTAAAAAATGTATTCAATTCTTCTTTTTCCCCTGCCCAGATGAATATAATATCATCTATAAAACGTTTCCATAGGACGAGATTCGACCGGAGTTGGCCGTGGGGATAGATGACTTGATGTTCCCACTGGCCTTAAAAGAAAAGAAAAACCTAAAAAGACGCAAGAGAACAGCCCTCGCAGATGAACATCCAGGATAAGGTATTCTAAAAATCTGTGAGTTTCTGTATTATTTACTGCGGATCTCTATAGTGCCGACAGGCAGGGAGAATAAAGGGGGTACATGTCGCGCAGTACCTAATATACATATTACATACATCATTTACTTGATTCTCAATGCTGGCGATACCGTTGCGGTACTGCTGCGTCAGTCTATTTTAGTGCAAGCGCCGGTGTAGCTCTAGCATGGATTAATATTTACTGTCAGCCATGTCCTCACACCCCCATTTGCTGACAGATAGCGGAGGTAGTGAACTCCACAGGAGGGCCCTGCTTCAAAGCCCCAGCCCTGATTGTCATCTGATGCACCTCTTGGCATGTTCAGTGTACATGCAAAATTAGTTTCCATCCCCCAGCCATCTGAGTGTCAGTTGGCAAGGAAGAAAGCCCCCAGGGGGCCCAGGCTTCAAGGAGAAGGTCACACCTCACATCCACCAGTTTGGAGCCAAGCTGAATCCTGCAGGAAAACCCCCAGCAGGGGGTATCTGCCCTTGCCTAGGATCAATGAGACCTCCCAGACATGTTGGCACCTACCTTTCATAAGGAATTATGAATCGCCTGGTCATCGCAGGTGCAAATCGGATACATATTTGTGTCCCGGTGGCCACGGGGTACGTTCCCATGGTCTTTGTTTAATGGGACGAGGTCAGGGTAGGGAGATATCCATATCTCCCCATAGAAACCAGGTTTGGGCTCTACTTGTAGCCGGAACCCAGGTAAGTCCATTGGTCCCAGAACCCTCTCCCTGTGACCCTCTGGTCTGGAGCTATGAACCCTAAAGGGTTTTGTGGGTCATTTGCTGCCAGCCCAGAAGAGGGGGAGTGGACCCCTCCCTGAGGCTGGGAGGGGAGGGGCTGGCTACAGGTTAAAAGTCTGGTGCCAGCAAGTAGGCGAGTCTTTCTCTGAAGAGGGGTCACATCCTACAAATGTGTTTAGAGGGACCCAGGAAATAGCTGAGATCACGGCCCTTCATGTGGACTCCAGCAAAGAACATCTCAAAGGAACTTTCATCTTACCCGGTAACTGACTTTTACACTGCTTAACCCTGTTGTAACCATATAACCTGTATCTGTAACCTCAGACCACTGTATATATTGTCTGTGTATATTGTGTTAGATCTAGTGTACCCATACGGCGATTAAATCTATAATTTAATCTTGTGCTATCTTGTATCTCGATCACGAATCCCCACGTCCGTGTTTTGGCCTAGTCATAAGCTACCGCGGGTTGGTTTCTGACCCTATATAATCCCGTTAGCGGACCGGGCTTATATCAAACGAGAACTGGTGGCAGATACGGGCTGAGGAGGCGCTGTTTCACTGCGGCAGTGAAAAGGCTCTCTCAGCTTGTTGCCTCTCTGTGCCCGCGTGGACAAGAGGTGTGTATAAGCTATACCAACCTGACTTTACGTGCTCCACTGGAGGGCGTAACTTCACATTTTTGGTAGACCCGTGACTATACTACGTATCGTGAGCTCGACGTAGTTGACGTCAAGCGGGCACGAGGTGTGGTATTCATCACAACCCCCTTGTGTAAATCTCCCTTGCCAAGGGGTAGGTTTTCGGCAGTATGGCACTTTTTTGAGTAAAGTGCGGACGACAAAAGAATAGTAGTTTGAGACTTGTGCCACAACAAAATTAGCCGGGGCGTGAACACTAGCAACCCCACCACCACCAGTATGATCCGCAACATGGAATCAAAGCACCCTAATAGGTGGGCCAAATGCCTGTGTCCACAATCTGTGTCTGCTGGTCACACCACTGCCTTCTCTTCCCCTGTGTTACGTGCTGGCCAATCCCCTGTCCAAGACACAGACCCAGATGCCTCCCGCCCTGCACCTGGACCTTCGCAAGCACCATCAGCGACCACATCCACTTCCCTGTCACAGCGCAGCGTCCAAATATCATTACCCCAGGCATTTGAACGCAAGCACAAATACCCAGCCACCCACGCACAGGCCATAGCACTAAATGCGCAGCTTCCTAAATTATTTAGGATTGTGGACACTGAGGCCTTCCACAGCCTGATGTTAGTGGCCGTCCCTCGTTACGCAGTCCCCAGCCACCACTATTTTTCAAGGTGTGCCGTGCCAGCCTTACACCAACATGTGTCCCTTAACATCACACGTGTCCTGACCAACGCAGTTACTGGGAAGGTCCACTTAATCACGGACACATGGACAAGTGCTTTCAGCCAGGGACGCTATATTTTCCTGAAGGCACACTGGGTGAATGTTGTGGAGGCCGGGAGCGACTCTTACCCAGGGATGGCACAGGTGCTACCGACGCCAAGGATTGCAGGCCCCAATTCCATCAGGGTTTCCGCCACCACCTACATTAGTGGCTCCAATCACCACTTCTCCTCCTTCCTCCTACTCCTCCACTTCCACCTCTGAATTATCCGTGTGCAGCACCAGTCATTAATCAGTCGGTAGCTGGAAGCAGTGTAGCACTGCAGTGGGGAAGCAGCAACAGGCCGTGCTGAAGCTGATCTGCCTAGGTGACAAACAGCACACCGCCGCAGAGCTGTGGCAGGGTATAAGAGACCAGACTGAGCTGTGGCTCTCCCCACTCAACCTAGAACCAGGCATGGTTGTGTCTGATAATGGCCGTAACTTGGTGCCGGCTTTGAAGCTGGGCAACCTTAGACACATCCCATGCCAAGCCCACGTATTTAACCTTGTGGTTCAGCGGTTTCTAAAAACATACCCCAATTTGCCTGAGCTACTTGTGACGGTGCGCCGCGTATGTGCACATTTCCGCAAGTCACCGACAGCTTCAGCCGGTCTGTCAAAGCTGCAGCAGCACTTGAAATTGCCAGCTCACCAGCTGTTGTGCGACGTGAGCACGCGCTGAAACTCCACGTTCCACATGTTGGCCAGGCTTTGTGAGCAGCAGAGGGCAGTTGTGGAACTGGTTGTTGCCTTTCCAGTCAGCTTTTGCTATTCACAAGCGAGGAGTGAGCATGGATGTCTGACCTCTGTGAGGTTTTACGCAACTTTGAGGAATCAACACAGATGCTGAGCGGCAATAACGCTATTATCAGCCTCACCATCCCACTTCTATGTATTCTCAAATGCTCGCTCCTCACAATTAAGGACGACGCTTTGCATGTGGAAGAGGTGGAAAAGGGGGAAGACATTTCACAGGTTGATGATAGCCAGACCACCCTCGTCTTCTCAGCACGAATTGGAGGCTGAAGAGGAGGAGCAGGAGACAGTTGCCTCAGCTACAGAGGGTAGTACCTATGGAAGTTTAGTTCCATCTGTTCTGCGTGGGTGGGCAGAAGAGGAGGAAGAGGAGATTAGGAGTAATCCTCCTGATGACGACAGCGAAGTCTCGCCTGTTGGTACTCTGGCACACATGGCTGACTTCATGTTAGGCTGCCTTTCCCTTAACCCGCGCGTTATACGCATTTTAAACAACACCGATTACTGGTTGTTCACCCTTCTTGACCCGCGCTACAAAGAGAACTTCTCATCTCTCATTACTCTGGTGGAGAGGACGAGATGGTGCAATACCAGAAGATCCTTGTTGAAAAATTGCTCCCAAATTTTCCTTCTGACAACGCTGGCGGCAGAGTCCGTACTTCCTTGGCCAACCGAGGAGGGGCGATAAGGGGAACACACAGCAGTTCCAACAAAGGCAGGGCAACACTTTCCAAAGCCTGGGACAGTTTCATGACACCCCGCCTGTCAACTGAAAATGAACAAGGCCTGGATTGACCACGAATTCTCGACTCCACCAGAGAAATGCTGATGAACATAAAGGCACTTTACATGTGTTGTTTTTAATGTAGTTAATAGACTGTATTCCCATTCACCCCTTCCACCACAAACAAGGGTATCTATTTGAATCTTCCTTTTCTCCTCCTCCTTTTCCATCATATCAACATGCATTGCTTATTCGTCACATATAATGCCCTTGCATATATGGCCTTCGAATAAAATTTTAACCTAACCAACAGGCCCTCACATATAATTATTTTAGAGGGTCCACTCGCCAGCAGGCACTCACATCAAATTTTTTACAAGGTCCGCTCACCAGCAGGCCCTCACATATAATTTTTTAGAGGGTCCGCTCACCAGCAGGCCCTCACATATAATTTTTTAGAGGGTCCGCTCACCTGCAGGCCCGCAACTCAAATCTTTTACAGGGTCAGCACACCTGCAGGCCCGCAACTCAAATCTTTTACAGGGTCAGCACACCTGCAGGCCCGCAACTCAAATCTTTTACAGGTTAAGCTCACCTGCAGGCCCGCAACTCAAATTTTTTACAGGGTCAGCTCACCTGCAGGCCCGCAACTCAATGTAAATGAGGCCCTCCTTTATGTGATATACAGGTTGCATCGCAGTGCCTCTTCCTTGTAAGTTTTGGCAGCCCTTGCACTTTATATACAAGCAAATATACAGGAAAGAATGTTTTCAATCAATGTTTCCTATAAAATCAATTTTTTACTTTGGTTTTGTGCATAAAACCATAATTAGATTGTGGGCCTGGTGATCAGATTAAGGTCTTTTAAGCAGCATCTGCAGCAGCATGGTGATAAAAATGAGTGGCAAGGTGACATACTGTGGAGATGGCAGCAGGAGGAGGCCACATAGTGGCACAATGACTGAGTCTGGATAAAAGAATAACGAGCCCCTGCTCACTCTATTCTGCTCTCGCGACACTCCCTGATGTGACCACAATATCTGCTGGTTCCGCCGTTGATGATCCGGCCTCAAACGACCGCTCGTGTCGTTTTAATTCTCACAGAACTAACACCAGTCAGGCTGTATGTGAGTTCAAACTGACAAAATTCTTTATTGAATGCATCACATATATTTATATTGACAGTTGGAACACCTCTTTCAATTGGTAAATTGTAAAACCCCCTCTGATTGGCTATGCAAATGAGGTAAGCAGGGATTAGTTCAAGAGCTTGGCTGGAAGGCAGATGGGTGTGGCCATTGTCACAGAGAGATTCAAACCATGACATTACCCCCCTCCCGGGAAACAGTCCAACAGCCACAGTGGGACCCTCACCGGGTCAACTCGAGGATGTTGGAAAAGTAGTCTTAAGATTCCAGGTCTGTTTGCCGGGATAATCCATCCGCATTCCCGTTTTGAGGCCCTAGCCGATATTGTATGGTGAAATTGTAGGGTTGCAAAGCCAGGCTCCACCTTAGTAATCGGCCATTCTCTCCCGCCACCCGGTTTAGCCATATCAAGGGATTGTGGTCCGTCATGACGGTAAAAGAGCGTCCATACACGTAGGGCTGCAATTTCTTTAAAGCCCAGACTAAAGCCAAACATTCTTTTTCCACGGCAGCATATCCAACTTCACGGGGTAACAACTTTCAGCTGAGATACGCCACCGGGTTCTCCTTCCCGTCGTCGCCAACTTGACTTATACGGCTCCCAGTCCGAACATGGAGGCGTCTGTATGTACGACAAAGCGTTTGTTAGGATCGGGTGCCGCCAGTATGGGAGCTTGTGTTATTGTGGTTTCCAACTGTTGAAATGCTGTTTCGCACTCCGGGGACAACAGGACCTGTCTAGGGAGATTCTTTTTGGTCAGGTCCGTCAGTGGTTTGGCTATGTCACTATAGTGGGGTACAAACTTTCTGTAGTACCTGGCTGTCCCTAAAAATGCAAGTACCTGGGCCTTGGTTCTGGGAACCGGACAGTTTAAGATGGCCTCGATTTTTCCAGGCTCCGGCCTCTGCTTCCCACATTCCATCTCCCAAATATTGTACCTCAGACATCCCGATATTACACTTGTCTGGCTTCAGGGTCAGGCCTGCAACTCTGATTCTGTCTAGCACTATGCCCAGGTGTCTGAGATGCTCCTCCCATGTCTGGCTATAAATTGCGATGTCATCAAGATATGCGCATGCAAAATCCTGCAGACCACCAAGGAGTTGATCTATCATTCGTTGGATAGTAGCCAGAGCATTTTTCATCCCGAATGGCATTACCCGGAACTGGTAAAAGCCAAACGGGGTGATGAAGGCCAACTTTGGAATGGCGTCCGCCTCCAGGGGAATCTGCCAGTAGCCCTTACACAGGTTAATAGTCGTCAGATAATGTCCCTGAGCTATTTTGTCCAACAATTCGTCCACTCGGGGCATGGGGTAGGCGTCTGTCACAGTACAGTCATTCAGTCGCCTATAGTCCACACAAAATCGGTCCCGTTTTGGGACTAATACTACAGGGGAAGCCCAGGGGCTTGCTGATGGTTCGATCACCTCTAACTCAAGCATCTGCCTAATCTCTGCTCTCATCCCTTCTTGCACAGATCCGGGAATCCTATAGGCTGATTGTCTCAGGGGCTTCTGCCCGAGGGTCTCCACCTTGTGCACTGCCAAGTGGGTGTATCCAGGGAGTGTTGAGAACATCTCTTTCCAGTCCTGGAGCAATTCCCTGACCTGTTCTTGTTCCTGGGGTCCTAACCCATCTCCTAACTAAACATCTTCCACCCCCCCAGAACGGTTACTGATTGCAGGAAGCTCCAGCATCGGCAGGTATTCAGAGTCCCCGGTGGCAGGAGCGCATATGGCGGCTACTGCCTCAGCCCTCTCGTGATAGGCCTTCATCATATTGATGTGGAATGTCCTCTTAATTCTTGTGTCTGCACAGCTGGCGACCACGTAGGTGGCGTCGCACAGCTGTTTTACTACCTTATAGGGGCCCTGCCAGGAGGCCTGTAATTTATTTTGCTTCAAGGGTTTTAGTACTAGGACCTTCTGTCCGACACAAAAAGTGCGATTCCGAGCAGATCGATCATACCAAACTTTCTGCTGACTCTGGGCTGATTGCATATTCTCATGGACTAGCTCGGTAAGTTCCCGCAGTCGATCCCTGAGTTCCAAGACGTAACTATGGATGGGGAGGCCTTTTGGATCCTCTCCCCCTTCCCACTGGGCCCTCACTAAGTCTAAGGGTCCCCTAACCCTTCGCCCATACAACAGCTCAAATGGTGAAAACCCTGTGGACTCTTGAGGTACATCCCTGTCGGCGAACAGTAGGTGGGGAAGATATTTCTCCCAATCCTTCCTACTCTCCACGAAGGCCCGAAGTAGCTGTTTTAGGGTCCCGTTAAATCTCTCACACAGCCCGTTCATTTGGGGGTAGTAGGGTGCGCTCTGGAGGGTTTTAATTCCACAGAGGCACCAGAGCTGCTGGGTCAGCTCGGCGGTGAACTGATTTCCTTGATCAGACAATATCTCCTGGGGAAATCCTACCCTAGTAAACACCCTCAGTAAGGCATCAGCTACCGTGTCAGCCTGGATATTGGATAGGGGAATAGCTTCCGGGTAGCGGGTGGCGGAATCCACCACTGTAAGAATATACTTCTTCCCAGTGGCACTGGGGCGGGCCAGTGGGCCAATAATGTCTACTGCTATCCGGCTAAAGGGTTCCCTAATTATCAGCATGGGGTGCAGAGAGGCTTTTGGATGATCCCCCGCCTTTCCTACCCTCTGGCAAGTCTCACAGGTCCGGCAGTATTCTCGTACCTCTGCATGTAACCTAGGCCAGAAGAAAGCACAAGACAACCGACTCCAGGTCTTAGCTATCCCTAAATGTCCGGCCAAGGGAATATCGTGAGCCAGCCTCAATAGCTCCTGTCTGTACTTCTGGGGTACGACTAGCTGTTTGTGGGGGCCCTTGCGCTTCCCGTTTCCCACCCCTTCAGTGTAACGATAAAGAAGCCCTCCCTCCCACTCTATTCTGTCTTCCCCTAACCCCCCTGGATCCTTGCCTACCTTGACTGCCACAGTCTGACCGGTTCGGGCCGACTGAGGAACCATGTGAGGCTGAATAAGGGTAATCGTAGCCACGGAATCACGAAGTCCCTGGGCCGGCTGCCCATTAACCCATACCGCCTGACGATGGTGCTGCCGATTATCTTCAGCTGCGGCTTGGACGGGATCAGCCTCAAACAGCTCACCAAACTCTTCCTGAACATCTAGAGGGTTGGCCTTGTTCTGGAGGCAATAAGTCACCGACCTGGATAACTGGGCAGTCTCTTGGTACCCCGGGGATCGGTTAGGGCAATAACGCTGCAGATGACCTGTCTGATTACATGTATAGCACTTAGGCCCGGTAGAAGGTTTTGATCGGGCTAAGGGTCTAGAGGCAGCCTACTGAGATACTGGAGTTGGGCTCGAGGTCGGTACACTGGGCTGTGGTAGTGGATAGCGCTGGCCTCCAATGGATCTCCGAGAGTCCAGGTATTCATCGGCCAAAGTCGCTGCTTGCTGTACCGTCTGTGGCCGCTTATCTCGCACCCAATCCCGTACTATCGGAGGGGTGTGGTCAAAGAACTGCTCTAAGAGAACTAGCTGGGTGATGTCCTCTATGGTATGAGCATGGCTTCCCTGGAACCAACCCTTGAGGTTCCGCTGCAGACGATGTGCCCACTCCACGTAGGTTAGGTTGCCTTGTTTCCAGGATTCTCGAAACTTAATCCAGCTGGCTTCAGGGGTAATGGCAAATCGGGCTAGCAGGGCTTCTTTTACCCGGTTACAATCCATGGCATCCTCATCCTCCATGGCCCGATACGCATCCGCAGCTTTGCCAGTTAGGTTACTCGCCAGTAAGGCGACCCGATCTTGGGACGGCACTTTATGTATCTGGCACAGTCTCTCAAAGTCCTGGAGGAACTCTTCTATTGCCTCCTCTCCTTCCTTAAATAATTTGAATGCGCGAAAGGGCAACTTACGGACAGGTGCTGTCTCTCTAGGTGCTGTCTCTGATTGCCGTAATTTCCGCCATTCTCCACTCATGTTGTCACTCCAATTCTCTCTCTTGTCGCTCTAGTTCTCTCTCTTGTCGCTCATCCTGCAGCTGGATGGCTCTGATGGGATTCTGTATGGCGGTCTCGGATGGGTTGGCACCATATAATGCCAACCGCTCTCTAACTCGTTGCGGAAACAAGTCTTCCACGGACCGAGGTCCAGCATCACCATCCCTCTGATCCATCTCAGCTAACTCACTGATCAAGGTGGCCTTGTTCTTTGTCCCAGCGATCCCTCCTTGGCTCTCAAGTAAATCTTTCAGCATGTCTCTCCTGCAGGCTGCGTAGCTGGTCATTCCTAGTTGTGATTTGGAGTGTCCCAGTAACTGGAGAGCCAATCCCACCGCTGCCACCAATGTAACGAGCCCCTGCTCGCTCTATTCTGCTCTCACGACACTCCCTGATGTGACCACAATATCTGATGATGATCCGGCCTCAAACGACCGCTCATGTCGTTTTTATTCTCACAGAACTAACACTAGTCAGGCTGTATGTGAGTTCAAACTGACAAAATTCTTTATTGAATGCATCACATATATTTATATTGACAGTTGGAACACCTCTTTCAATTGGTAAATTGTAAAACCCCCTCTGATTGGCTATGCAAATGAGGTAAGCAGGGATCAGTTCAAGAGCTTGGCTGGAAGGCAGATGGGTGTGGCCATTGTCACAGAGAGATTCAAACTATGACAGATTGTGGGCCTGGTCATCAGATTAAGGTCTTTTAAGCAGCATCAGCAGCAGCATGGTGATAAAAATGAGTGGCAAGGTGACATACTGTGGAGATGGCAGCAGGAGGAGGCCACATAGTGGCACAATGACTGAGTCTGGAGAAAAGAATAAGGCCATAGATTGTTTAGAAAGATGCAGATGGAAACAAATCTGTGGAGCTGTATAACGTCACCTGCAGATTAATGCAGACCAGGGGCGTAGCTATAGGGGAAGCAGGGGAAGCTGCAGCTTTGGGGCCCTGACCCAGAAGGGGCCATCCAGGAGGAGGAGGACTAAAGGATTTGGTCAGGGCCCCCTCAACAGTATTACACAATAAAATTATATACATTGACAATATAGACAGTGTAGAAAACAGCTGCCGGCCCTGGTCTGAGAGAGCGATCTTTACTAGCCACAGGAATGGGGGCAGCATGAAAGGAAGGGGTCGCTAAAAAATTACTGTGGTATGGAGCCCCATTCAAAAATTTGCTGTGGGGCCCAGTCATTTCTAGCTGCGCCACTGATGAAGCCCACAAAAGCAAGTTTGGTTTATCGATTCCAAAACCTTAATTAAATTGTGGGCTTGGTGATCAGTTTAAGGCCTTTTAAGCAGCATCAGCAGCAACATGGTGATAGAAATGAGTGGCAAGGTGACATGGTGTGGAGATGGCAGCATGAGGAGGCCACATAGCGGCACAATGACTGAGTCTGGATAAAAGACTGAGGCCATAGATTGTTGAGAAAGATGCAGATGGAAACAAATCTGTAGCGCTGTATGACGGTCACCTGTAGATTAATGCAGCCATCAAAATCAAGTTGGGTTTGTCGGTTCCACCTCAGCTCACCGGCAGGCCCGCAACTCAAATCTTTTAAAGGGTCAGCACACCTGCAGGCCCGCAACTCAAATCTTTTACAGGGTCAGTTCACCTGCAGGCCCGCAACTGAAATCTTTCACTGTGTCAGCTCACATGCAGGCCCGCACCTAAAATCTTTTACAGGGTCAGCTCACCTGCAGGCCCGCAACTCCTACTGCCTAGCTTTGAAGTAGTAGCCATAGCCGTTTATCAGGCTCTCTCTCCGAAATCGAACAATGATTCCCCATTACCGGTGATCACCATGTTAGGTGCATAAAAGAACATCGAAAGTTGATAGGGATGATACCAAAATGGATCGTGGACGTAACGGGGACGTGCAATCAGGCAGAAGTTATCTAGGGTCAACAAAGCGGCAGCAGGGTCTCCTGTATAACGTTTCCTCATCCAAAATATGGCAGTGACATTCCCTGTAATTTTTTATTACTCATTCCAATTACAGGGCATCTTAAGAGTCCTGTATTGTTATTTATTGTCACTACCTCCACGAGTCGGGATTGTATGATTTGCGCGCCACCCGCTTGCCTTCCTTGGATGTGGTAGCAGTTTCTCAGGCTCCCTCTCTGGAATCAAACACTGATTCCCCGTTAACCGGAGTTTACAATGGTTTTGAGCTGACAATTACATCGAAAGTTGATAGGCCAGACATCCGAATGGATCGTCGCCGTCACGGGGACGTGCCATCGGCCCCAGGTTAACTAGAGTCACCAAAGCGGCAGCAGGCCACCGCCCATAATGTTTTAGATGGTCAGATCAACAGGCCCTTGCTCCTAATGTTTTTGAGGGTCACCAGCAGGCCATCAATCATAATTTTTAAAGGGTGTGTATGATGCCCTCCTTTATGTGTAACTAAGGGTGTATCAGAGTGCCTCTTCCTTGTAATTTTTGGCAGCACTTGCACTTTATATGCAAGTAAATATTCAGGAAAGAATGTTTTCTATAAATTTTTCCTCTAAAATAGTTTTTTTTCCCTTGGTTTTGTGCGTATTATTGTCATTATGTAAAAGTGGTGTACTATTCGGACAACATAGTTCCCAGCAGCGACCAGCGAGTCCAAGATGCATCCATACATCCTCCCCATGCTGTTACAGAACCATTTCGGTGGTGTTACCAACTATTTCTAACATTTTCTTATGAACCAGGCACCCTTCCCTCTTCAGAACAGGGGGCACCTGGTTTAATGCTCGGGATCTCCCATTGACTTCCATTATACTCGGGTGCTCCGTCAAGCACCCGAATATCACAATGTGTTCGGCCCGAGCCCCCAAGCACAACGGTGCTCGATCAACACTAGTCACGATTAGAGTTGAGCGAACACCTGGATGTTCGGGTTCGAGAAGTTCGGCCGAACTTCCCGGAAATGTTCGGGTTCGGGATCCGAACCCGATCCGAACTTCGTCCCGAACCCGAACCCCATTAAAGTCAATGGGGACCCGAACTTTTGGGCACTAAAAAGGCTGTAAAACAGCCCAGGAAAGAGCTAGAGGGCTGCAACATGTAGGTAAATCCCCTGCAAACAAATGTGGATAGGGAAATGAATTAAAATAAAAATTAAAAAAATAAAAATGAACCAATATCAATTGGACAGAGGTCCCATAGCAGAGAATCTGGCTTCACGTCACCCACCACTGGAACAGGCCACTGTCACACATTTAGGCCCAGGCACCCAGGCAGAGGAGAGAGGTCCCGTAACAGAGAATCTGGCCTTATGTCAGCTCAGAATCTGTCTTCATGTCATAGCAGAGAATCAGGCTTCCCGTCACCCACCACTGGAACAGGCCACTGTCACACATTTAGGCCCAGGCACCCAGGCAGAGGAGAGAGTTCCCGTAACAGAGAATCTGGCCTTATGTCAGCGCAGAATCTGTATTCATGTCATAGCAGAGAATCAGGCTTCACGTCACCCACCACTGGAACAGCCCACTGTCACACATTTAGGCCCAGGCACCCAGGCAGAGGAGAGAGGTCCCGTAACAGAGAATCTGGCCTTATGTCAGCGCAGAATCTGTCTTCATGTCATAGCAGAGAATCAGGCTTCACGTCACCCACCACTGGAACAGGCCACTGTCACACATTTAGGCCCAGGCACCCAGGCAGAGGAGAGAGGTCCCGTAACAGAGAATCTGGCCTTATGTCAGCGCAGAATCTGTATTCATGTCATAGCAGAGAATCAGGCTTCACGTCACCCACCACTGGAACAGGCCACTGTCACACATTTAGGCCCAGGCACCCAGGCAGAGGAGAGAGGTCCCGTAACAGAGAATCTGGCCTTATGTCAGCGCAGAATCTGTCTTCATGTCATAGCAGAGAATCAGGCTTCACGTCACCCACCACTGGAACAGGCCACTGTTAGGCCCAGGCACCCAGGCAGAGGAGAGAGGTCCCGTAACAGAGAATCTGGCCTTATGTCAGCGCAGAATCTGTATTCATGTCATAGCAGAGAATCAGGCTTCACGTCACCCACCACTGGAACAGGCCACTGTCACACATTTAGGCCCCGGCACCCAGACAGAGGAGAGCGGTCCCGTAACAGAGAATCTGGCCTTATGTCAGCGCAGAATCTGTCTTCATGTCATAGCAGAGAATCAGGCTTCACGTCACCCACCACTGGAACAGGCCACTGTCACACATTTAGGCCCAGGCACCCAGGCAGAGGAGAGAGGTCCCGTAACAGAGAATCTGGCCTTATGTCAGCGCAGAATCTGTATTCATGTCATAGCAGAGAATCAGGCTTCACGTCACCCACCACTGGAACAGGCCACTGTCACACATTTAGGCCCAGGCACCCAGTCAGAGGAGAGAGGTCCCGTAACAGAGAATCTGGCCTTATGTCAGCGCAGAATCTGTATTCATGTCATAGCAGAGAATCAGGCTTCACGTCACCCACCACTGGAACAGGCCACTGTCACATATTTAGGCCCCGGCACCCAGACAGAGGAGAGAGGTCCCGTAACAGAGAATCTGTCTTTATGTCAGCACAGAAACTGTCTTCATGTCATAGCAGAGAATCAGGCTTCACGTCACCCACCACTGGAACAGGCCACTGTCACACATTTAGGCCCAGGCACCCAGGCAGAGGAGAGAGGTCCCGTAACAGAGAATCTGGCCTTATGTCAGCGCAGAATCTGTCTTCATGTCATAGCAGAGAATCAGGCTTCACGTCACCCACCACTGGAACAGGCCACTGTCACACATTTAGGCCCCGGCACCCAGACAGAGGAGAGGTTCATTCAACTTTGGGTTGCCCCGCAATATAATGGTAAAATGAAATTAAAAATAGTATTGAATGAGGAAGTGCCCTGGAGTAGAATAATATATTGTTAAGGGGAGGTAGTTAATATCTAATCTGCACAAGGGATGGACAGGTCCTGTGGGATCCATGCCTGGTTCATTTTTATGAACGTCAGCTTGTCCACATTGGCTGTAGACAGGCGGCTGCGTTTGTCTGTAATGACGCCCCCTGCCGTGCTGAATACACGTTTAGACAAAACGCTGGCCGCCGGGCAGGCCAGCACCTCCAAGGCATAAAAGGCTAGCTCTGGCCACGTGGACAATTTGGAGACCCAGAAGTTGAATGGGGCCGAACCATCAGTCAGTACGTGGAGGGGTGTGCACAGGTACTGTTCCACCATGTTAGTGAAATGTTGCCTCCTGCTAACACGTTCCGTATCAGGTGGTGGTGCAGTTAGCTGTGGCGTGGTGACAAAACTTTTCCACATCTCTGCCATGCTAACCCTGCCCTCAGAGGAGCTGGCCGTGACACAGCTGCGTTGGCGACCTCTTGCTCCTCCTCTGCCTTCGCCTTGGGCTTCCACTGGTTCCCCTGTGACATTTGGGAATGCTCTCAGTAGCGCGTCTACCAACGTGCGCTTGTACTCGCGCATCTTCCTATCACGCTCCAGTGTAGGAAGTAAGGTGGGCACATTGTCTTTGTACCGGGGATCCAGCAGGGTGGCAACCCAGTATTCCGCACACGTTAAAATGTGGGAAACTCTGCTGTCGTTGCGCAGGCACTGCAGCATGTAGTCGCTCATGTGTGCCAGGCTGCCCAGAGGTAAGGACAAGCTGTCCTCTGTGGGAGGCGTATCGTCATCGTCCTGTGTTTCCCCCCAGCCACGCACCAGTGATGGGCCCGAGCTGCTTTGGGTGCCACCCCGCTGTGAACATGCTTCATCCTCATCCTCCTCCACCTCCTCCTCATCCTCGTCCTCCTCGTCCTCCAGTAGTGGGCCCTGTCTGGCCACATTTGTACCTGGCCTCTGGTGTTGCAAAAAACCTCCCTCTGAGTCACTTTGAAGAGACTGGCCTGAAAGTGCTAAAAATGACCCCTCTTCCTCCTCTTCCTCCTGGGCCACCTCCTCTTCCATCATCGCCCTAAGTGTTTTCTCAAGGAGACATAGAAGTGGTATTGTAACGCTGATAACGGCGTCATCGCCACTGGCCATGTTGGTGGAGTACTCGAAACAGCGCAACAGGGCACACAGGTCTCGCATGGAGGCCCAGTCATTGGTGGTGAAGTGGGTCTGATCCGCAGTGCGACTGACCCGTGCGTGCTGCAGCTGAAACTCCACTATGGCCCGCTGCTGCTCGCACAGTCTGTCCAGCATATGCAAGGTGAAGTTCCACCTGGTGGGCACGTCGCATATGAGGCGGTGAGCGGGAAGGCCGAAGTTACGCTGTAGCGCAGACAGGCGAGCAGCGGCAGGGTGTGAACGCCGGAAGCGCGAACAGACGGCCCGCACTTTATGCAGCAGCTCTGACATGTCGGGGTAGTTGCGAATGAACTTCTGCACCACCAAATTCAGCACATGCGCCAGGCAAGGGATGTGCGTCAAACCGGCTAGTCCCAGAGCTGCAACGAGATTTCGCCCATTATCGCACACCACCAGGCCGGGCTTGAGGCTCACCGGCAGCAACCACTCGTCGGTCTGTTGTTCTATACCCCGCCACAACTCCTGTGTGGTGTGGGGCCTGTCCCCCAAACATATGAGTTTCAGAATGGCCTGCTGACGTTTACCCCGTGCTGTGCTGAAGTTGGTGGTGAAGGTGTGTGGCTGACTGGATGAGCAGGTGGAAGAAGAGGAGGAGGAAGCTGAGTAGGAGGAGGAGGAGACAGGAGGCAAAGAATGTTGCCCTGCGATCCTTGGCGGCGGAAGGACGTGCGCCAAACAGCTCTCCGCCTGGGGCCCAGCCGCCACTACATTTACCCAGTGTGCAGTTAGGGAGATATAGCGTCCCTGGCCGTGCTTACTGGTCCACGTATCTGTGGTTAGGTGGACCTTGCCACAGATGGCGTTGCGCAGTGCACACTTGATTTTATCGGACACTTGTTTGTGCAGGGAAGGCACGGCTCTCTTGGAGAAGTAGTGGCGGCTGGGAACAACATACTGTGGGACAGCAAGTGACATGAGCTGTTTGAAGCTGTATGTGTCCACCAGCCTAAATGACAGCATTTCATAGGCCAGTAGTTTAGAAATGCTGGCATTCAGGGCCAGGGATCGAGGGTGGCTAGGTGGGAATTTACGCTTTCTCTCAAATGTTTGCGAGATGGAGAGCTGAACGCTGCCGTGTGACATGGTTGAGATGCTTGGTGACGCAGGTGGTGGTGGTGTTGGTGGTACATCCCATGTTTGCTGGGCGGCAGGTGCCAACGTTCCTCCAGAGGCGGAGGAAGAGGCCGAGGCGGCGGCAGCAGCAGAAGAGGCCGAGGCAGCAGCAGCAGAAGAGGTAGCAGGGGGAGCCTGAGTGACTTCTTTGTTTTTAAGGTGTTTACTCCACTGCAGTTCATGCTTTGCATGCAGGTGCCTGGTCATGCAGGTTGTGCTAAGGTTCAGAACGTTAATGCCTCGCTTCAGGCTCTGATGGCACAGCGTGCAAACCACTCGGGTCTTGTCGTCAGCACATTGTTTGAAGAAGTGCCATGCCAGGGAACTCCTTGAAGCTGCCTTTGGGGTGTTCGGTCCCAGATGGCGGCGGTCAGTAGCAGGCGGAGTCTCTTGGCGGCGGGTGTTCTGATTTTGCCCACTGCTCCCTCTTTTGCTACGCTGTTGGCTCAGTCTCACCACTGCCTCTTCCTCCGAACTGTGAAAGTCAGTGGCACGACCTTCATTCCATGTGGGGTCTAGGACCTCATCGTCCCCTGCATCGTCTTCCACCCAGTCTTGATCCCTGACCTCCTGTTCAGTCTGCACACTGCAGAAAGACGCAGCAGTTGGCACCTGTGTTTCGTCATCATCAGAGACGTGCTGAGGTGGTATTCCCATGTCCTCATCATCAGGAAAAATAAGTGGTTGTGCGTTAGTGCATTCTATCTCTTCCACCCCTGGGGAAGGGCTAGGTGGATGCCCTTGGGAAACCCTGGCAGCAGAGTCTTCAAACAGCATAAGAGACTGCTGCATAACTTGAGGCTCAGACAGTTTCCCTGATATGAATGGGGGTGATGTGACAGACCGATGGGCTTGGTTTTCATGCGCCATCTGTGCGCTTTCTGCAGAAGACTGGGTGGGAGATAATGTGAACGTGCTGGATCCACTGTCGGCCACCCAATTGACTAATGCCTGCACCTGCTCAGGCCTTACCATCCTTAGAACGGCATTGGGCCCCACCAAATATCGCTGTAAATTCTGCTGGCTACTGGGACCTGAGGTAGTTGGTTCACTAGGTCGTGTGGCTGTGGCAGAACGGCCACGTCCTCTCCCAGCACCAGAGGGTCCACTAACACCACCACGACCATGTCCACGTCCGCGTCCCTTATTAGATGTTTTCCTCATTGTTCCCGTTTACCACAATTTTGAGAATGGCAAATTTGGGAATGGTTTTTCAACCCAGAAAAAAAAGTGTGCTTTTACGGTCACTACAAATAAGTTGACCAGCTAAAACAGTACAGATTTGGTTAAATAGAGATGTGAGGCCTGTTTTTTTTTTGCGCTGTGTGACAGGTATAGGTTTAATCACAGAATCAGATTTCTATCAGCACGCTAGCGTGTGTCTTAGGTTTTTCTGAATGACACTATCACTAGCTTCAATGTAAGATATTCTTTTTGGGATAGATTTCAAGTAGGCCTCAAATACCAGAAACTAGTTATTTTGAGAATGGCAAATTTGGGAATGGTTTTTTAACCCAGAAAAAAAAGTGTGCTTTTACGGTCACTACAAATAACTTGACCAGCTAAAACAGTACAGATTTGGTTAACTAGAGATGTGAGGCCTGTTTTTTTTTTGCGCTGTGTGACAGGTATAGGTTTAATCACAGAATCAGACTTCTATCAGCACGCTAGCGTGTGTCTTAGGTTTTTCTGAATGACACTATCACTAGCTTCAATGTAAGATATTCTTTTTGGGATAGATTTCAAGTAGGCCTCAAATACCAGAAACTAGTTATTTTGAGAATGGCAAATTTGGGAATGGTTTTTCAACCCAGAAAAAAAAGTGTGCTTTTACGATCACTACAAATAACTTGACCAGCTAAAACAGTACAGATTTGGTTAAATAGAGATGTGAGGCCTGTTTTTTTTTGCGCTGTGTGACAGGTATAGGTTTAATCACAGAATCAGACTTCTATCAGCACGCTAGCGTGTGTCTTAGGTTTTTCTGAATGACACTATCACTAGCTTCAATGTAAGATATTCTTTTTGGGATAGATTTCAAGTAGGCCTCAAATACCAGAAACTAGTTATTTTGAGAATGGCAAATTTGGGAATGGTTTTTCAACCCAGAAAAAAAAGTGTGCTTTTATGGTCACTACAAATAACTTGACCATCTAAAACAGTACAGATTTGGTTAAATAGAGATGTGAGGCCTGTTTTTTTTTGCGCTGTGTGACAGGTATAGGTTTAATCACAGAATCAGACTTCTATCTGCACGCTAGCGTGTGTCTTAGGTTTTTCTGAATGACACAATCACTAGCTTCAATGTAAGATATTCTTTTTGGGATAGATTTCAAGTAGGCCTCAAATACCAGAAACTAGTTATTTTGAGAATGGCAAATTTGGGAATGGTTTTTCAACCCAGAAAAAAAAGTGTGCTTTTACGGTCACTACAAATAACTTGACCAGCTAAAACAGTACAGATTTGGTTAAATAGAGATGTGAGGCCTGTTTTTTTTTGCGCTGTGTGACAGGTATAGGTTTAATCACAGAATCAGATTTCTATCAGCACGCTAGCGTGTGTCTTAGGTTTTTCTGAATGACACTATCACTAGCTTCAATGTAAGATATTCTTTTTGGGATAGATTTCAAGTAGGCCTCAAATACCAGAAACTAGTTATTTTGAGAATGGCAAATTTGGGAATGGTTTTTTAACTCAGAAAAAAAAAGTGTGCTTTTACGGTCACTACAAATAACTTGACCAGCTAAAACAGTACAGATTTGGTTAAATAGAGATGTGAGGCCTGTTTTTTTTTGCGCTGTGTGACAGGTATAGGTTTAATCACAGAATCAGATTTCTATCAGCACGCTAGCGTGTGTCTTAGGTTTTTCTGAATGACACTATCAGTACCTTCAATGTAAGATATTCTTTTTGGGATAGATTTCAAGTAGGCCTCAAATACCAGAAACTAGTTATTTTGAGAATGGCAAATTTCGGAATGGTTTTTCAACCCAGAAAAAAAAGTGTGCTTTTACGGTCACTACAAATAACTTGACCAGCTAAAACAGTACAGATTTGATTAACTAGAGATGTGAGGCCTGTTTTTTTTTGCGCTGTGTGACAGGTATAGGTTTAATCACAGAATCAGACTTCTATCTGCACGCTAGCGTGTGTCTTAGGTTTTTCTGAATGACACTATCACTAGCTTCAATGTAAGATATTCTTTTTGGGATAGATTTCAAGTAGGCCTCAAATACCAGAAACTAGTTATTTTGAGAATGGCAAATTTGGGAATGGTTTTTCAACCCAGAAAAAAAAGTGTGCTTTTACGGTCACTACAAATAACTTGACCAGCTAAAACAGTACAGATTTGGTTAAATAGAGATGTGAGGCCTGTTTTTTTTTGCGCTGTGTGACAGGTATAGGTTTAATCACAGAATCAGACTTCTATCAGCACGCTAGCGTGTGTCTTAGGTTTTTCTGAATGACACTATCAGTACCTTCAATGTAAGATCTTCTTTTTGGGATAGATTTCAAGTAGGCCTCAAATACCAGAAACTAGTTATTTTGAGAATGGCAAATTTGGGAATGGTTTTTCAACCCAGAAAAAAAAGTGTGCTTTTACGGTCACTACAAATAACTTGACCAGCTAAAACAGTACAGATTTGGTTAAATAGAGATGTGAGGCCTGTTTTTTTTTGCGCTGTGTGACAGGTATAGGTTTAATCACAGAATCAGATTTCTATCAGCACGCTAGCGTGTGTCTTAGGTTTTTCTGATTGACACTATCAGTACCTTCAATGTAAGATATTCTTTTTGGGATAGATTTCAAGTAGGCCTCAAATACCAGAAACTAGTTATTTTGAGAATGGCAAATTTGGGAATGGTTTTTCAACCCAGAAAAAAAAGTGTGCTTTTACGGTCACTACAAATAACTTGACCAGCTAAAACAGTACAGATTTGGTTAAATAGAGATGTGAGGCCTGTTTTTTTTTTTTGCGTTGTGTGACAGGTATAGGTTTAATCACAGAATCAGACTTCTATCTGCACGCTAGCGTGTGTCTTAGGTTTTTCTGAATGACACTATCACTAGCTTCAATGTAAGATATTCTTTTTGGGATAGATTTCAAGTAGGCCTCAAATACCAGAAACTAGTTATTTTGAGAATGGCAAATATGGGAATGGTTTTTCAACCCAGAAAAAAAAGTGTGCTTTTACGGTCACTACAAATAACTTGACTAGCTAAAACAGTACAGATTTGGTTGAATAGAAATGTCAGGTCTATTTTTTAGGCGCTGGGTGACAGGCTCAACTTGCCCCTGATGTAATATATGGCCAAAAAATAACCACACTGTTGATGGTTAAATGCACTTGGGTGACACAGGCTCAGCCTGCACCAGATGTAGTATATGGCCAAAAAATAATCAGACTGTCGATGGTTAAATGCACTTCGGTGACACAGGCTCAGCCTGCAGCTGATGTAGTATATGGCCAAAAAATAACCAGACTGTTGATGGTTAAATGCACTTCGGTGACACAGGCTCAGCCTGCAGCTGATGTAGGATATAGCACAAAATAACCATCGATGGTTAAATACACTTGGTGATAGCTTGTGCTGGCGCACCACAAGTCACAAAATGGCCGCCGATCACCCCAGAAAAAAAGTGATCTAAAAATGCTCTGGGCAGCCTCAAAAAAGTGAGCAAGTCAATAATAGCACTTCAATGATCCACAGCTGCAGATCGATCACAGAATGAAGTCTTTTGGAGGAGTTAATCTGCCTAATCTCGCCCTAACGTCGCAGCTGCAACCTCTCCCTATACTGATCATAGCAGAGTGACGTGCGGCGCTACGTGACTCCAGCTTAAATAGAGGCTGGGTCACATGCTGCACTGGCCAATCACAGCCATGCCAATAGTAGGCATGGCTGTGATGGCCTCTTGGGGCAAGTAGTATGACGCTTGTTGATTGGCTGCTTTGCAGCCTTTCAAAAAGCGCCAAGAAAGCGCCGAACACCGAACCCGAACCCGGACTTTTACGAAAATGTTCGGGTTCGGGTCCGTGTCACGGACACCCCAAAATTCGGTACGAACCCGAACTATACAGTTCGGGTTCGCTCATCCCTAGTCACGATGTCTCCTACCTGGGTACGGCTGGACTCCTGGCTCCTGGCTCACTTGCAATAAATTTGAGTGTAGTGATAGTAGGAGTAATAGAGGAATTTTGTAGAAGAAATGATGTCCAGACCTTTATATAAAGTTAAAACGTTTCTTTACTTGAGGTAACTTTTATCCAAGCAGTATACAGCTTTGGTCTCTTGGTCCTAGCAGGTTTTTGCAATCAATGGCAGGAATGAGTACTTCTGCTTTAAATGTGGAGCTTGCAGGATAAAACGTCTGCTTGCTAGCTCTGTAACTGTGGCAGGATTAGCTTCTGCACTTATCTGGTACATTCTGCTGTATGGGAACAGACTAGCTGTGGAGGAATTGGCTTCTCCTAGGCACTGGACTTATCTCACAGATGGATTCTCAGGGCATGCTTTCTTCCTGGAACTCTGGAGGTTGTCTGTAGTTTTCTGCTTTCTTCATCCATCTGAGATGAAGGTGCTCAAGGTAGGTATATGGCCAAGTCTCAGCTGAGACTAGGTCCTTGGTGTCTTCCCTAAGAAGGGATTCTCCCTGACACTATCACACAGCCTTCCCCAACAGGGGTGGCTGGCACACTACCTCTAACTTCCTTCTCAACCCATGCTGCAGGATGTGGGACCAGCCCACCTCTCTACACAGGAGGGAGCTAAGCTGGAATAATCCCTTCCAGCTCAGATACACTGAACTGTAGCTGATACCTGCCAATGTGTTGCTGCTTCCTACTGGTAACCAGGCAAATTACATGAACAATTGAATTTAACATAGATTTATATGAACATTTGTGGAGGACATAATATAAATTACATCAGATGACAGTATAAAGGCTCTTAGAAGATAGTAGTGGGGTAGAGGCGTGTAGTAACACAACTCTGGGGTGCTACATTCCCCTTTACTTTGAGTCAAGCCGCCCTCAGCTTCTGCTTAGGATAAAAGGAATGAGCTCTGCGGTACCCAATTAAATACAAAGTGCTGCATGAAGTACACATAAAGACATACAAAGACAAACATATAACGGCTACCCTAAGGTTCCTGCCCGCATGAGTAGGGTGTCTTATTAAAAGTTTCCCTCTCGGTATACCCAGTGAACCAATGGTCTGCACTAAGCAATCATTACTGACTGACTTTGAAGTATTTTGGATCCTAATACCAAAGAAAGCTTGGGGGTGTCTTTACTCTAATCCCACCATTGTGTAATGAAATGCCCGCAAATGGAAGGGTGGCTTTATCCTGTATTCCCTTCTCTGCACCAAATTCGATCACTATGGTGACTATGGGTAGCTAAAATGACTCTAAGGTGGAGGCGAAGGCACAAAAGGGGGAGGTATCCGCTTCTCCCAATACTTCTGGCAGTCACAGGAGGAGGTTATAATAATCAGATAAAACTCCCGGAAGACATGACAGGATGGGGGTTTAGTAGTCCCATTACCAATCCTGGCACACATAAACAGGAAGGAGTGGTATATCATTCCCCTAGCCATTCCCGAAGCAGCGGGGTTACCCTTGTAGTTGCTGGACCTGCCTGGGACTTACCACTTGTCCTACCTGGGTACCTAGGATACATGACACCAGGAATAGGCCATTAGTATTAAGCGTCCAAAGAGGCAGTCCATTTGAAGAGAACATAGCTGTAAAGCAAAGTGACACAAAAGAAAGGTGCTACTGATCTGGCTAAGTGCAAGGTAAGTGCAATTTCACAAAAAGTGCATAAAGGTCACATTGCGGCACCTGGAAAAGAATACACACAATCGGCATAAGTGCTTGAACTTTGCTTAACCTGTAAACATGGAAGTAAAATTAGTGCAAAAACATTATGCAAATATCAGTGCAAATCAATATTATCATAATACGCTCAAATATGACTTGAGTCCTTTTTCTTGAGGTGCTTTACAATTGGAATCCTCTGGAAACAAACAAAAGTCACTTGTAATCCATACGTGAGATATAATTATAATCCAATAGGAGGTATATTTGTAATCCAAGGACGGTATAATTGTTATATAAAAACACATGTGAAATAGCAGCAAAAGTGAGAACCATAGTTCCATGAGACTCTCAAATAACCTGAGAAAGGGAATAAAACAATGCGCAAACTTTGGCGCAAACTGGGATGTAGACAGTTGCTGAAGTGGGGAGAGTCCTAACAAACCATGTCCATCCTGAGGAAGAACAAACAAGGACAACACACAGAACAAATGGCCAACACATTTTCACCCTTCAAGTGCAGTCCATGTTGTGGCTCCCATAAGTTCTGGTATTGCAGTGAAGGAGACATTTAGAGAAGGACTTGCAGGTAGAGTTGGCCTTGCGGTTCTCCCGGTGGTCGTTTCACGGCGAACTTTGCTCGTTCGTTATTCGCCGAACGGGCAAACATATGGCGATATTTGCGCCCGCCATATGCTTTTACGTTGTGAAGAACTTTGACCCATGACACATCCATCAGGTGGTACAGGACAGCCAATTGAGACATTTCAGCACATGGACATACCCCCTACCTTATAAATAAACCTGATCTGGCCACCATTGTACATTCAGTCTTTTGCCAGTGTAGGGATGAGGTTGCTGTGTGAAGCAAGGACAGACTGTAAGGGACACAAATTGCTGCTAGCTAATAGGGCCACAAAAGTCCTTTTAAGGACTGGTATAGGTGTGCTATCGATAGGTGTGACATACTGAGGGGTGTAATATACTTATAATATGCTTTCTAACATAGAAAGTATATTATAGTGCAATTGTATTGTGTAGCAGTTGTGTGCGATACTGCAGCCACACAGAGTGCCAAACGCTATTGGAACAAATAATTTCTACTGGTGTGATTTACCAGTTGCCCCCCAAAAAAACGGATTGAAGCAGGGGTGTTATATACCAATAATATACTTTCTATATAGTGCATTTAGGTAGTGCAGCATTTGTTTGCGATTTTGCTGCGTTACCGCATCTACACAAAGTGACAAACGCTATTGGAACCAGTAATTTCTACTGGTGGGATTTACCAGTTTCCCCCCCAAAAAAACTGATTGAAGCAGGGGTGTGATATACCTATAATATAATTTATATATAGTGCGTTTGTATTGTGCAGCAGTTGTGTGCGGTTCTGCTGAGATACCGCAGCTATACAGAGGGACAAACGCTATTGGAACAACTAATTGCAACTGTTGTGATTAGAGATGAGCGAATCGAAGTTGACGATAGTCGAATTCATTCAGAATTTCAGGAAAAATTTGATTCTGAACGAATGCGAATTTCATCACGCTTCGTGGTAACGAATCGCATTATTAGCAAGAGTTTAAAGTTCCCACATATAGCACCTAGTGGGACACTGCATTAAGATGAATCAGGCATTGATCAGCCAGGATTTCAACACACCAATGCCTGATGCATCAGACTAGATCATCCATGGTGCCACACCAACATTTTGACAAAAGAGACCATTTTCTTCTGGCTACCTGCTAAAATTTAATGTTGCGTAAGACAGGAGAGAATCGGGCCAGTGGACTACAGGCCCCAATAATTATTCATTCACCGGACAGAAAAGAACAAGTCATTATGTGGCTGGAGGTACATTAGGCGATCACCGTATAACAATTTTACTGTTGGCCAGTTAGATTACAGTGAAAAAACAATTGTAATAAAAAATGCCTAAAGATGTATATAATCAGTAAGTTAAAATTGGTCACGGTCCCTCATATGATGTGGGTTGCGGAGTCCACGCAACCCACAATTTTATGGTACGCTTGCAATATTCTATCCACTGAATAAATAGAAAATATTTCATTCAAGTCTATTTATAGTAGAGCGCATTCATGGTATGTTTATGGAAAAATATATCCTGCGTTATTTGTGCCAAACTTGAGTGCACTTATATAACGTGTAGTGCACTTACCACCCTATGGGTGGGTTTTATTGCAGTATCCTGCGTTGTTGCACTATGTGGCAGAATTCCGGTATTGCTATTAATAATGGAAAAAAAAATGTCCTGCGCTACTTGCGCTTTATAGCAATGTCCAATACAACTGTGTAGGAGGAATATGGCTGTGTAGGACAAAATACACACAACTCCCTGAGAGGTGAGTTGGCTATAAGGGTTCAAGGCTCCAGTATAGGTTTATATGGGATAATGTGCACCCAAAGCCTGTGCATAGATGCACTCCCCTTATTGCACACTCGCATATCCTGACATACACTTGGTCCTTTGTAACTCTTTCTCACACAGTATTATGCGCTACTGCACTTCTTACCGGTCACCGGTGTTACCGTCTGTGGATGCTTGTAGAAATCGGGAGTCTGTATTGCATGCTGTTTGTCTGCTGGCAGTCTCCCAGGCAGTTCCTCATTGGTGCCGGCACTTCGTACATGCGCAGTAGAGGTTTCCGGACGCCAAGATGTAACTTTTCATTTACTTTGTATCGTTCTGTAATATGACAAAAAATCTTTAAGAAAATGCAGCTGTTGTATTCCGTATGGTATCGCCAGAGGCGTTTCGAAACCGCAAAGGTTTCTTCCTCAGTGGCAAAAAATTTTTGGAAAAAGAAGGACATATCGCTCCTTATATAGAGCTAATGACTGAATTAAAACCTGGACGTATCGTATCGTATCGTATCATATATTGTTAGGTACTTGTTCACATTATACACCCTTACATTTGCGACGATGCAATGGCTTCCGCTAAAGCATATATACATTTTAATAATGGCAGATATCGTATCTATCATAAGACTAGCTGGTAATTAAAAGTAGCTAAAAATAATAAAATAGAATATAAAATAAAAATAAATAATAATAAAAATAGGGATATGGGAATTTGATATATTGTTCTTATTGTTGGTGGAGACATTGGTACCAGTGGGAGGATGCAGGTCATGTCAATGCGCTGGTAAAACAGCCTGGCATCGACATGTCATATAAACCTACCACTGGACTATCTAAAGAAATCCAAAAATCTCCAGTTCTGAATTGAGTCCCTTGGGCACCATAGTTCCAAATTAATAGATAATTTTTGGCTCACATATTGATCCCCCTCCAGTCTTTCTTGACGGATTGTATCGCTGCAAATTTTAAACCTGTTGGATCACTAGCATGATGCGATTTAAAATGATGGGACAACCTGTGTTTCTCGTAGCCTTTTCTAATATTATTTATATGTTCAGAAATCCTGACTTTGAGGGTCCTATTTGTGCGGCCCACATACTGTTTTGCACATGGACATTCCAGCATATATATCACCGCCTCGCTGTTGCATGATAATATCTCATTTATCTCCCATTCCTATGTGTTTGAGAGATTATTTTTGTAGTTGGCAACGTCTAACCTGGCACATCGAATAGGTTCTGGGGAGCTGGGGGGGTACAGCGGAAGAGGCGGTAGCAGTGGAAAATGAGGAGTCAGCCGAGGAGGAGACGGAGGATGGAGTAGGAGAAGGAGAAGAAGAGGCAGGCCTGCATGCAATCCGTGGCAGTAACACCAAATCCACATGGGTGCCACGGGTTGCATGCTTGAAAGCCGTCAGAAGGTTCACCCAGTGGGCAGTAAAAGTTATGTACCTTCGCTGCCCGTGTTTGCTAGACCAGTGTCATGAAGGACTGTTAGTTATGGTGCAGGGCGATCAGCGAGCGGACTCTTGCAGATGAGGTGTCAGCACAGTTCAGTTATGCTGAGCAGAAAGTGTAAATCCTAAGGGTACTTTCACACTAGCGTTTTTGTTTTCCGGTATTGAGTTCCGTCACAGGAGCTCAATACCGGAAAAAAATGATCAGTTTTATCCTAATGCATTCTGAATGGAGAGCATTCCGTTCAGGATGCATCAGGATGCATCAGTTCAGTCCCTCTTATGTTTTTTGGACTGAGAAAATACCGCAGCATGCTGCAGTTTTCTCTCCGGCCAAAAATACTGAACACTTGCCGGAATGCCGGATCCGGCATTCATTTACATTGAAGTGTATTAGAGCCGGATCCAGCATTAAGTGTTCCTGCAAAACGGATCTGGCTTTCCAGTCTCCGCATGCGCAGACCTTTAAAAATGCAAAAAAAATACCAGATCCGTTTTTCCAGATGACACCAGAGAGACAGATCCGGTACTTCAATGCATTTGTCAGAAGGATCCGCATCCGGATCCGTCTGACAAATGCCATCAGTTTGCGTCCGGATTGCCGTTGCCGGAACTGCCTGCCGGAAACCTCTGCCGCAAGTGTGAAAGTACCCTAACAATCACTTCCTGTGCTCTCTGAGCCCAAGGTTCCTTCACCCCCTTCACGTCTTATATAGAAGATAACCATCATGACATGGCACAGACACAGCAGCCCACCAGCTGCTGTCAGACACCTCTTAAGGACCTGGTCTTTAGAGATGGGCATCCTTTTTTTTTTTTTTTTTTACTTTATTAAGCCTTCCTTTTTTAGAAGAATATTTGATTATTTGAAATGGGATTTATGGGATCCCACAGGAAAGGAATTATTTTGTCTTAAGGTCAATAGGGGAGGAAAAAGGGGGGGGGGTTAGGTTGCAGTTTTCAAATCTACCTATGAACTCAAAGTTGAAGTTGCTGAAACCACTCCTATCAAGTTAAGGAGCCAATAGTCTCTTCTTAAGGAACAGCCCTTTTTGTGATGTCATGTCTGCTATTTAAGTTAATGTAACTTGAATAAAGCTCTCTCTTATCCTGGCTTAGGGGGATGAGAAGATGCTTCAATGAAACTAACTGGTGTGCCTGGTCTCATTATGAAAGCAGTATGATACATACATACTTATACTTCTAACTGATTTGGCACCACATAAAGAAGATGAGAATCGCAAAAATTGCGATAACAATTTGGCGTCCCTGGGTGGGCAGACAGCTTGCACAATTTCTGATTCAAACGCCACGAGAGGACTTGCGCAAAACCATCAGAAGAGGTCACAAGCTGCAGCAAAGCTAAGAAGTTTTATTCTTACAAAACTTTCTCTGAACCTTTTGCCCAAGTAGATTCTCAAGAGTTGAATTGGTGTTATCACGATAAAAGGGTTCAAATTATAGCTGATCTGTCCTTTTGAACGAAAGAACCATTTTGAGTATTCCTTCTTTGTCTGGCTTTTCATGTGGAAGGATGTGCTGAAACTAAGTGGGAATTGATATCCGTGACATAGATTTGGACCTAAGCCAAGCTCTGACGAGAGTTTTTGGGAGATTCTTGAGTAGTGACCAGGGATCATCATGATTGGAATTGAGTAGGATTAACACCAATTGCATAGTAGTGTGTATACCCTAATTAGGTTAGATAGCAGCCGAATATCTTTTAAACTGTGTGTTCCGTAGGATAAGTATCGTTTGGATATCTTTAAGATATAGGAGTCCTGATGGGTTGATAGCGGATGCATATCTTTAGGACTGTGCAGTGTTACTATTAGTAAGAAAAATAAGCAATTGGCAGTTATTAAGATTATGTATCCCTACAGAGGTGAATAGGACCAGGGGTCTTCACCAAAGGAATTGTGGATTCGGTAGTGATTAGATAAGTAATCAGATACCGTTTGATCTAGGTGGAACGACAAATACGGGGCAATTCTAATATTACAGGATATACGGTAATGAGGAGATGCTAAGCAAATGCAAGAAAAAAGAAAAAAAAAAGGTTGAAAGCATTTTGTGATACTGTGTAGCAGAGATATCGGTATTATCCGGAAATAGGTAGTATTGTGTAAGAGTTCCCCCTAGAGCTGCATATCGAAACGACAAATGAAGGATTGTGGAAAGTGTATTGATCAGCATTTTTATTGCAAGATGGAGGATTTTGAATCCTATAGAGAACAAAGAAAGTAACCATGTGGCATCCCATCCCCCTTTCTAAAATTCTACTGGTTAATCTGTGTCTTGTAGTTCCACAGTAACTTTTCCTGTTTTCTTCCCCCTCTGGAATGTGCTCCTTTCCAACAGGAACACCTCCCACCGTGCTTTCTGCTCCTTCTATCTCTTCCTTTCCATCCCCCTATTGTGCTTTAGTAGAGTCCTCCCCTCAGGAATTCAACCCCCCTTATGGTGGGGGCTGGTAATTGGTAATGCATCTGCAGACTGTGAAGATACTAACGTGTGTTATCTAAAGATCTTCCAGACAGGGCTTAGATTAGATCCAATGATGTCTGCAAATAAACTTTCCCAATTGTATGTTTCACTAGTTAAGAAAGTACCCGCAGTGATTGTCCTATGATGCTAAGTGGAAGTATCTCTGACCAATCCAGTCAATCTAAGGTTGCACCCATTCTGAGTCCTTATTCAGATATGAGTGAAAATGTGAGATTTCTAGCACCCTTTTATGATGTATGAAATCTGCTGCACCCGGTAGTAACATCCCCGGTAGTAACATCAATTTTGCCATGATGAGTAGAATTTCTAATCCAGAGGATTTACTTATGTTGCTTTGTAGAAAATTACAGTCAGGTCCATAAATATTGGGACATCGACACAATTCTAACATTTTTGGCTCTAAACTCCACCACAATGGATTTGAAATGAAACAAACAAGATGTGCTTTAACTGCAGACTGTCAGCTTTAATTTGAGGGTATTTACATCCAAATCAGGTGAACAGTGTAGGAATTACAACAGTTTGCATATGTGCCTCCCGCTTGTTAAGGGACCAAAAGTAATGGGGCAGAATAGTATTTACAGTGGCGGAAATAATTATTTGACCCCTCACTGATTTTGTAAGTTTGTCCAATGACAAAGAAATGAAAAGTCTCAGAACAGTATCATTTCAATGGTAGGTTTATTGTAACAGTGGCAGATAGCACATCAAAAGGAAAATCGAAAAAATAACTTTAAATAAAAGATAGCAACTGATTTGCATTTCATTGAGTGAAATAAGTATTTGAACCCTCTAACAAAAAAAGACTTAATACTTGGTGGAAAAACCCTTGTTTGCAAGCACAGAGGTCAAACGTTTCTTGTAATTGATGACCAAGTTTGCGCACATTTTAGGAGGAATGTTGGTCCACTCCTCTTTGCAGATCATCTCTAAATCCCTAAGGTTTCGAGGCTGTCTCTGTGCAACTCTGAGCTTGGGCTCCCTCCATAGGTTTTCGATTGGATTAAGGTCCGGAGACTGACTAGGCCACTCCATGACCTTAATGTGCTTCTTCTTGAGCCACTCCTTTGTTGCCTTTGCTGTATGTTTTGGGTCATTGTCGTGCTGGAACACCCATCCACGACCCATTTTCAGTTTCCTGGCAGAGGGAAGGAGGTTGTCGCTCAGGATTTCACGATACATGGCTCCGTCCATTTTCCCGTTTATGCGAATAAGTTGTCCTGTGCCCTTAGCAGAAAAACACCCCCAAAGCAAAATGTTTCCACCCCCATGCTTGACGGTGGGGACGGTGTTTTGGGGGTCATAGGCAGCATTTTTCTTCCTCCAAACACAGCGAGTTGAGTTAATGCCAAAGAGCTCTATTTTGGTCTCATCAGACCACAGCACCTTCTCCCAGTCACTCTCTGAATCATTCAGGTGTTCATTGGCAAACTTCAGACGGGCCTGCACATGTGCCTTCCTGAGCAGGGGGACCTTGCGAGCCCTGCAGGATTTTAATCCATTGCGGTGTAATGTGTTTCCAATGGTTTTCTTGGTGACTGTGGTCCCTGCTAATTTGAGGTCATTAACTAACTCCTCCCGTGTAGTTCTAGGATGCTTTTTCACCTTTCTCAGAACCATTGACACCCCACGAGGTGAGATCTTGCGTGGAGCCCCAGAGCGAGGTCGATTGATGGTCATTTTGTGCTCCTTCCATTTTCGAACAATCGCACCAACAGTTGTCACCTTCTCTCCCAGCTTCTTGCTAATGGTTTTGTAGCCCATTCCAGCCTTGTGCAGGTCTACAATTTTGTCTCTGACATCCTTGGACAGCTCTTTGGTCTTTCCCATGTTGGAGAGTTTGGAGTCTGCTTGATTGATTGATTCTGTGGACAGGTGTCTTTTATACAGGTGACTAGTTAAGACAGGTGTCCTTAATGAGGGTGACTAATTGAGTAGAAGTGTCTAACCACTCTGTGGGAGCCAGAACTCTTAATGGTTGGTAGGGGTTCAAATACTTATTTCACTCAATGAAATGCAAATCAGTTGCTATCTTTTATTTAAAGTTATTTTTTCGATTTTCCTTTTGATGTGCTATCTGCCACTGTTACAATAAACCTACCATTGAAATGATACTGTTCTGAGACTTTTCATTTCTTTGTCATTGGACAAACTTACAAAATCAGTGAGGGGTCAAATAATTATTTCCGCCACTGTATAAATCAAACTTTCACTTGCATTGAAATGCATGCTCAAACAGATTCAAGTCAGGTGATTGACTTGGCCATTGCATAACATTCCACTTCTTTCTCATAAAAAACTCTTCTTTGGTAGCTTTTGCAGTATGCTTTGGGTCGTTGTCCATCTGCACTGTAAAGCGCCATCCAATGAGTTCTGAAGCATTTGGCTGAATATGAGCAGATATTGCCCGAAACACTATAGAATTCATCCTGCTGCTTTTGTCAGCAGTCACATCATCAATAAATACAAGAGAACCAGTTCCGTTGGCAGCCATACATGCCCACGCCATGACACTACCACCACCATGCTTCACTGATGAGGTGGTATGCTTAGGATCATGAGCAGTTCCTTTCCTTCTCCATACCCTTCTCTTCCCATCACTCTGGTACAAGTTGATATTGGTCTCATCTGTCCATAGGACGTTGTTCCAGATCTGTGAAGGCTCTTTTAGACGTCGTTTGGCAAACTCTAATCTGGCCTTCCTGTTTTTGAGGCTCACCAATGGTTTACATCTTGTGGTGAACCCTCTGTATTCACTCTGGTGAAGTCTTCTCTTGATTGTTGACTTTGACACACATACACCTACCTCCTGGAGAGTGCTCTTGATCTGGCCAACTGTTGTGAAGGGTGTTTTCTTCACCATGGAAAGAATTCTTCGGTCATCCACCCAGTTGTTTTCCGTGGTCTTCCGGGTCTTTTGGTGTTGCTGAGCAAACCGATGTGTTCCTTCTTTTTAAGAATTTTGCAAACAGTTGTTTTGGCCACGCCTAATGTTTTTGCTATCTCTCTGATGGGTTTGCTTAGTTTTTTTTAGCCTGAACTAAACTAGAAAAAGAAATACCATAACACAGCCACACCTCCAAGCATAAAACATAATTTATTAAGACATGATAAAAACCATGGATTTATGGAACAGACCCCACTGATGGGTAAAATAATGTACTACAATGCATCCAAAGTCACAATGCAATGAACAATTCTGCCACAAAATAACAGTGAAATGCCTGCAACTCATGGATGAAATACTTATCATGCAACACAGTGGTAGCACATGGAAAGTCAGAAGCCGATCAGTGAGGAGAGCAGAAAGCCCTTGCGTGTATCGCTAGTGCAAAGACTAGCTTCCTCAGAGGTCCATATGAATCCGAATAACTGTTTCAACATTTTTATAATCAACATAATTACTTCATAATTAAAGGGACTCTGTCACCACTTTCTAACCCCCCCTTTTCAAAGTATTGTTATCTGCATGGTGCCCCTGTGATTATAAATGTGTTGTTAGAAGTTAAATTCGCCGTCTCCTTTTGATAAAAAGAGCTTTTATCTAACCTGTCAATCTTCTTGATAAGGTGCCCAGGGCGTTTCTTTTCGTCTCAATCTGCCGCCCGCCGCCGCCACCGTTGGTGCCCAGCTCCTCCCCTCATGCTTTCAGCGCCGCCTGAATGTAATCAAATACGCCTCCGGCTCTCTCTGTGCCCCCTCCTCCTTTTCAAAGATCCCGCGCGTGCGCACAGGGCTGTGCCTGATGCGCCCGTGCGGACATTTACAATCAGCCTCATTGAGCGAAGTGCGCATGCGCGCACTTCGCTCAACCTCCTCATCAGACGAGCACTGCAGCCGGCCGGCTGCAGTGCTCGTCTGATGAGGAGGTTGAGCGAAGTGCGCGCATGCGCACTTCGCTCAATGAGGCTGATTGTAAATGTCCGCACGGGCGCATCAGGCACAGCCCTGTGCGCACGCGCGGGATCTTTGAAAAGGAGGAGGGGGCACAGAGAGAGCCGGAGGCGTATTTGATTACATTCAGGCGGCGCTGAAAGCATGAGGGGAGGAGCTGGGCACCAACGGTGGCGGCGGCGGGCGGCAGATTGAGACGAAAAGAAACGCCCTGGGCACCTTATCAAGAAGATTGACAGGTTAGATAAAAGCTCTTTTTATCAAAAGGAGACGGCGAATTTAACTTCTAACAACACATTTATAATCACAGGGGCGCCATGCAGATAACAATACTTTGAAAAGGGGGGGTTAGAAAGTGGTGACAGAGTCCCTTTAAACAAAACTGCGGTCAAACCTATAAAAAAATCTCTCCTAGGGGGGGAGCCAGAGAGAGGGCGGCAAATGGTGTGTGTTACATTTTTATTATTTTTTGTGTTCAATCATAATGTGTTTTGATTTCTTATAAATTATTGTGCCTGCTGGCAGGTCCATCACGGCCCAATGGCCTATTTATATATAATTATTGATCATGTATTGTCTGACACATGTATGCATTACTGTTCTGGCTGGGGGTCTATTATGGCCCACAATTTGGATATGTCAGTTGTCTATTTAAAACTATATTGTATGTATGATCATGTAATTGCCCTCTTGTGATCGATCCAGAACACTAAATTATGTTAATAATATTTATCTTGATTCTTGTTATCGATCTGTTCATTGATAGATACTATATGGCTCTATGATAATGTTTGCATTAATAATATTCACCTTTGCCCTTTGCGTTCCATTGCGCTCCAATGCGCCCCTTGTCTGTTTGCGTTCAATTGGATGTATTGGCGCGGGCTGGCGGCCGAGGGTGACGTCGGCGCTGGGATGCGTTTCTGGTCTTTGGAGTGCATCGTGGCGCCGGCATTTGCATCCGCGCGTGACCATGCACCGGGGAGTCTCCAGGTAACACACACCATCTGCCGCCCCCTCTCTGGCTCCCTCCCTAGGAGAGATTTTGTGATAGGTTTGACCGCAGCTTTGTTTAATTATGAAGTAATTATGTTGATTATAAAAATGTTGAAACAGTCATTCGGATTCATATGGACCTCTGAGGAAGCTAGTCTTTGCACTAGCGATACGCGTAAGGGCTTTCTGCTCTCCTCACTGATGGGCTTCTGACTTTCCATGTGCTACCACTGTGTTGCATGATAAGTATTTCATCCATGAGTTGCAGGCATTTCACTGTTATTTTGTGGCAGAATTGTTCATTGCATTGTGACTTTGGATGCATTGTAGTACATTATTTTATCCATCAGTGGGGTCTGTTCCATGAATCCATGGTTTTTATTATGTCTTAATAAATTATGTTTTATGCTTGGAGGTGCGGCTGTGTTATGGTATTTATTTTTCTAGTTTAGTTCATGCTTGTCTTTTTTGATAGCAGGCCTGCACTCCTCTTTGTATTGTTAGGTGTGCCCCTCATTGTTCAGTTTTGCATAGTTTTTTTAGCCTAATGATGGCTTGCTTCACTGATAGTGACAGCTCTTTGGATCTCATCTTGAGAGTTGACAGCAACAGATTCCAAATGCAAATAGCATACTTGAAATGAACTCTGGACCTTTTATCTGCTCATTGTAATTGGGATAATGGGGGAATAACACACACCTGGCCATGGAGCAGCTGAGAAGCCAATTGTCCCATTACTTTTGATTTCTTAAAGGGATTCTGTCATGAGATTTGAGGCCTATAACCTAAACATATGGCCAGGTCCCTACTAATACCCTGAATCCGAAACTGACCTTATTAAATGTGCCTGTGGCTCTATTAGCATATAAAACAGGTTTTTATAACCTGTCACTCACGTACCAAATGTGTCCAAGGGGACGTCTCATCATGCAGGGTGCCCGGCTGCAGCCATCCCCGTCTGGTGCCCAGCTCCGCCTTCCGACTAGAAATCGCCGCCCTCCATTTCAATAGAGCCGCCTTCCTCACCTCATCGCCGCCTCCCTCACCTCAGCACCGCCTCCGAAATCGTCCGCTCTCCTCAGCCAGATCCCGCGCGTGCGCACTAAGCATAACCTGAGGGACCGGATGATTGTGGAGGCGGGGCTGAGGTGAGGAAGGCGGCACTATAGACAGGGAGGGCGTCGATTTCTAGTCGGAAGGCGGCGCTGGGCACCAGACTGGGATGGCTGCAGCCGGGCACCCTGCATGATGAGACGTCCCCTTGGACACATTTGGTATGTGAGTGACAGGTTAGAAAAACCTGTTTTATATTCTAATAGAGCCACAGGCACATTTAATAAGGTCAGTTTCGGATTCAGGGTATTAGTAGGGACCTGGCCATATGTTTAGGTTATAGGCTTCAAATCTCATGACAGAATCCCTTTAACAAGTGGGAGGCACATATGCAAACTGTTGTAATTCCTACACCGTTCACCTGATTTGGATGTAAATACCCTAAAATTAAAGCTGACAGTCTGCAGTTAAAGCACATCTTGTTCGTTTCATGTCAAATCCATTGTGGTGGTGTATAGAGCCAAAAATGTTAGCATTGTGTCAATGTCCCAATATTTATGGACCTAACTGTAGTTAAAATATGGAGAGTTTTCTCATGTTATTGGCGAGATTTTGAAAATTTAGTCCAATGTAGAGCTGGGGATTTAATGCATAGTGAAGGTCATTGAGTCTGGGAGGAAGCATTTAGGTGATTAGCCTCTCACATTGTCTGAATATGCATTAGGACAAAACAGAGAGTGTGGAGAATGTTTTCACTAGACTCCAGGAAAGTTGGGTGGATTTGGGTTTTTGAGATTACCTTAGATATGCATGAGAAAATCCTAAGTGCTGCCTACGTGGATGGTCTTAAGGATCATCTGGAAAGGTCTAGTGTTGGCTAGGCCTGAGTGAAGTTCATGTTGTTAAAGTTGAATTGAACAAAGGCCTAAGGCGGGCGTGGCTGCCTATCAGTCCTCCCCACTAGAGGGGGGAAGGAAGACTTTGTATGTACTTGCCCACGTCCTCACCAGTGGGAGGAGCTACAAATGTTCAGCCCTTCAAGTGCAACGCTCATAGGCAATTAACAATCCAGAATCAACTGCTGGATCCCTATTATCTATACAATCCTTAGGATCTGCTTCCATTGCCTCATAGCAAACATGGTCCATGATCTCTTCATGGCTAAGGGTAGTATCACCTGTGTAAGAGTAGATAGTAAATGCAATTCCTACTTCTCTTACCAATTAATTGCTGTCTTAGGGTTGTACAAAATTAGATCTGACTACTCTGCTGCGTCTGGAGGGGGGAGGGAGTAGTAGTAGTGCCTTCTGGGAGTAGTAGTGCTTTCTGGGAGTAGTAGTGCTTTCCCACCTCTATAAATAAAAATAAAAATACAAATTCACATGACTGTCTCCAATTAATAACCACATTTTTGAGTTTCTGGTAGATAATTTCAGGTTCTTGGAAGATGGATAATCTCAGACAGAAGATGCTGTTCCTACGTAATTAGATGTTGTCAAGAAAGAACCACTCCCTCCAGCAATGTTAGTGCAGGAGACAGAGCTGAAGACACTCACTGAGGTTTGTAAGATGGCTGAGGGTAAAACTGCTAACATCAATATTAATCCAAGTATGCCTTCGGTATAATTCATTATTATGGTCTAATCTGGTGAAGCAGAGATTTTGTTTAATCCATGGGTAAGCCCATCAATAATGAATGCTGAGTGTATGAAAAATGTTTGATGCCATGATGCTGCCTGAGGAGGTAAAGGCTAAACTATTACCTGAAATCTACGCTAAGTGGAAGTGGGATGGCTTAGGGCCAGTGGACTTCCAAAAAGTTTGTATTTTTCAGATACAGGCTACAGAGGCTGAAAGGAAACATCAAAGGATTAAGGTAGAAGTGATGATTGAGAATGGACTCTCGAGAGTTGGGAAGAAACTTTTCCTTCAAAAGGCACTTTACCTAAAGAGGATGGATTTAGAACATGTGCAAATCAAGAGAGAGAAGGGGTGATTGGGTTTTGTGGTGGATGGCTCCTGGGTTCAACAATTCTGCCACTAGGTTAGTTGAAGGCGAATGCTGTAATAATGATGGGAGAACTATGGGAGTTCCAGGAAGGCATATGCCAAGGTCATCTTACCCATTTCAGAGACTGCGGATTGACTACATTCAGAACAAAGTTGGAACAGTGTGAATATGTCTGTGTCTGTATTGATCTCTTTCCAGGATATTTGGAGATTTGGCCTGTAGCAAAGGCTACAGCTAAAAGATACTGACTGAGGTTGGAGTACCTACCCCTGGGGTTTTCCTCCATCCAGTACACATCTAACCGGAAGATAGGCCTAAGTCCTTATAAAGTACTCTTTGGGAATGCCCCTAGATCAGGGATGCTCAACCTGCGGCCCTCCAGCTGTTGTAAAACTACAACTCCCACGATGCCCTTCTGTAGGATGATAGCTGTAGGCTGTCAGGGATTGATGGGAGTTGTAGTTTTGCAACAGCTGGAGGGCCGCAGGTTGAGCATGCCTGCCCTAGATTGTCTCTTTATTTCCCTAACAGCTCCAGGTGCAGCATAGTAGTTTTACAAATTATGTTGTCTGTTGCACAAATTGATTGTCTAATGTGTATTTCCAAGTTTTAGTTGTTTTCTAGAATCCAGACTGTATAGAAGCAATTCATTATTTACAATCAGGAGATTGGGTAGTGGTGAAACGAGAGACGTGCGGAAAGTCCAAGAGCTACGGTTTGAAGATCTACATCTAGTCCTGATAACCACCGCCACTGCTGTCGAATTGGAAGAAGAGACTGATTGGATCTACAGTAACAATGTCCAGCTCACCTTGTATTACTATCCTTGTTCTATACCCCCACGTGCACAGAAACCACAGGTAAGACCTACAATCACGAAACTAAATGAAGATGAATCTAGCACCAGAATATCCTTAAAGGGGTTATCCGAGTTAATAAAAAATAAAAAAAACTCTTAAAACCCATCTGGATATACATATAATTTGGTTAAGCTAGATTTCATCAAGTTAAAACCCATATGTACACCTTTTCATGGTTCTGTCATTGCTTTGTTTACATGCTGAAGTACATGCTGAGGGGGTGTATAACAACACTGCCTGAGCTCTGCCTCATGAATATTTGTGGGCGTGAACAATCTGACCTTCCCCTCACCCTGCTCTGCACATCCTAACTTTGCATAAACCAGTCACATGATCATCTCCTAGCTAACACAGACAGATCATCCTGTCACATTGCAGAAACACAGGCTCTATGTATCTAAGCTCTATGGCAGCTCTGTGTATCTAAGCTCTATGGCAGCTCTGTGTATCTAAGCTCTATGGCAGCTCTGTGTATCTAAGCTCTATGGCAGCTATGTGTATCTAAGCTCTATGGCAGCTATGTGTATCTAAGCTCTATGTATCTAAGCTCTATGGCAGCTCTGTGTATCTAAGCTCTATGGCAGCTCTGTGTATCTAAGCTCTATGGCAGCTCTGTGTATCTAAGCTCTATGGCAGCTCTGTGTATCTAAGCTTTATGGCAGCTCTGTGTATCTAAGCTCTATGGCAGCTATGTGTATCTAAGCTCTATGTATCTAATCTATATGGCAGCTCTGTGTATCTAAGCTCTATGGCAGCTCTGTGTATCTAAGCTCTATGGCAGCTATGTGTATCTAAGCTCTATGTATCTAAGCTCTATGGCAGCTCTGTGTATCTAAGCTCTATGGCAGCTCTGTGTATCTAAGCTCTATGGCAACTCTGTGTATCTAAGCTCTATGGCATCTCTGTGTATCTAAGCTCTGAGGCAGCTCTGTGTATCTAAGCTCTGAGGCAGCTCTGTGTATGTATCTAATATAGCTTAGATAGATATAGGGGTCATATATGACCCCTATATCTATCTAAGCTATATTACAGCCATATCTATGTTGACTATATACTATGTAGTCACTGTCCCCCCTCCCCCCCCATACACAATGCAGTGTCCCCCACCCCTCCATACACACAATATACACAATGCAGTGTCCCCCACCCCTCCATACACACAATAGACACAATGCAGTGTCCCCCTCCCCCACCCCATACACCCAATGCAGTGTCCCACACCCCTCCATACACACAATGCAGTGTCCCCCACCCCTCCATACACATAATGCAGTGTCCCCCACCTTCCTCTCCCCGGGAAACCTAAGAGCCCAGGCAGAAGCACATGTCTTTACTCTCCAGTGTAAACAGCAGGAAGGGCGGGTCTTTCATCTGATTGGCTGTCCTGACTTGCCTTCTCCCTTTTATTGGCTGAGCTGCTTGTCCTTTATTCCTGCTCCTGGATCACAGCAATACAGCGACTGGCAGCACCTGGGTAACCCTTTCCTTATCAGAGCTCTCCTGTACACTCTTTCAGTGCAACACAGGAGCTTCTGCTCTGCTGCTCTATTGATATGCTAATGAGATCACGGCAGCCAGATACAGGGAGAGGGGGGCGGGAACCAAAGGCTCTGACGTCTCGTTTACAGAGCTCGGCCACTCCCTCAAGCAGGGAGAAGCTTGTAAACGAGACGTCAGCACCAGAGAAGGGTTGATGACGTCGGGGGTCACATAACCCAAATCAGCAGTGTGGAAACAGCGCAAAATCAATAAAGTGAGTACATTAGAAATGTATCTTTAATGATGTATAAAGCAGCCCTAACACATATTTTTTTAAGTTGGATAACCCCTTTAAGTTGCTTGTTTCTTTAATAATAGCGATAAAAAATATATGGTAACAGCATCGACATAAATCCTCTCACTCCAATAGTAGTCTACACTTTTCGAACAGAAAAGTTCTTACTCATGACTGAAGAAAATGCCCAATTGACTGAAATTTATAGAGGACTATTCCTGTCTCCAGTCAATTAGGGCATTACTGATGTTGCTATCCTAAACACATACAAAGGGCAAAAACATATAAAATGTGACATATTGTGCTAATTAATAAAAGCAATGGGGATAACAATATGGTTCATGAGTCTTATTCACGTTTTTATAAACTCCAAAATTATATCCTGCAAAAAACATGAGTTTACATGAACCATAAACCGCACAATCTGAATACGCATGTGAAAGAAGCTGCTGCATAATTAATCATTGCATGTGAGGCAGCAGTAAATGTTAATCACTGCGTAGTGTGCAGTAGTAGTACACATAACTATTGTAAATATACAAAAAATATATAGGAAAGATTAATAACGATACAAAAACATAAGACTGCTGATTATAAAACATTCAATAAACATGCATCAGCTCCTTCCTTAAGTTTAGGCCAGTTGGGGATCTAGTTTTTAGTCTAAATATCCAAAAGGCTTCTATTTGTAAGACTAACCTTTTGATATCCCCTCCTCGAACTGGGGTAAAGACCCGTTCAATGGCATAAACACAAAAGTGTTGTAAAGAACGATTATGTTCTATGATGAAATGCTTTGCTGCATTGGAGATATTTACATAAGATGGATTCATGATGTATTTTATATGTTCCAAGATTCTTGTTTTGAATTTTCTGGATGTACTACCCACATACAGTAAATCGCATTGTTTGCATTCGACCACATAAATCACCCCGGTAGAATTACAATTTATATATGAATTGATGGGGAAATTAGTAGTGTGGTCCGAATCATGGAAGGTTTTTTTGTGGACTGCAAAACCGCACGTTTTGAAGGGATGGCTCCCACATCGAGTAAAACCCACATATTTCAACCAGGTATTGGGTTTATTGGTCCCGGGGGTTAGTGAAAAATAAGAAGGCGAAAGAGTGCTGGCCAAGGTAGGGGGACGTCTGGAAACTATTCTATGTCCATTTTTAAGTATTTCATAAAGTGTCTCGTCTTCGTGGAGGATAGATATACATTTTGACCATACCTGTTGTATTTGTGAAAACTGTTTACTGTATGTAAGAACTAACGTAGGTATTGTTTGATTATCTCTTTTTTGTTTAAAATTATTATTAACATTTTTGAATAGCAAGTCTTTTCTGGATTTTCTTTGAGCTATAATTCTAGCTCTTGAGATCATCCATTGGGGATAACCTCTTTCTGATAGATGGATATTAATATTTTGGCACTCCCTCTGGAATCAATCATCAGCGCTGCAGTTTCTCCTGGCACGGATGAACTCACCCACAGGGATTGCTTTCAGAGTGTGTAAAGGATGGTGGCTGTTGGCTCTTAGAATAGTATTGCCTGCAGTGGATTTGCGGTATGTCTGTGTTTGTATACTCTGATTACTGACACCTGCAGGGGTCAAATCCAAAAAATGTATTGTGACTAAATCATGTGAACAAACAAAACGCAAATTATAAGGATTGTCATTTAAGTAATTCAGGAATGAGGGTATGGCAGACACATCGTCACTCCAAATTAGGAGCAAATCATTGCTGTATCTGCCATACCACATGATGGCTCCCAAAAATTGATTTTCATCATTATATATATATATACATATATATATATATATATATATATATATATATATCACTCCTCCCAATAGGACATTGAGAGATTAGCGAGCAATTGGGAAAATTTGGCCCCCATAGAAACTCCCTGTATCTGCAAATAATAACAACTGTCAAAAGAAAAATAATTGTCTGTTAAGAGGAAGCCAGTGATTTCCAACACATAGGGCCAGATTTATCATTACTCTGACAGCTCACTCCACTTTCACATATGGCTAAAGTCAGATTTATGATTGGCCCTTTAAGACTGTAATAAATGTGGTTTGACGGTAGCAGTTTATCTGTCAGTAAGCAGCTTTACAAAAGTCGCACATCTTTTCGAAAAAGTTGCATGTTCTATTAAAAAGTCTCATAAGATAAGTATGGTCCTCACTGGAGTGAAATTGCGCATTTTTTTGCGACTTTTTAACCCCTTAAGGACACAGCCTTATTTCACCTTAAGGACCAGGCCATTTTTTGCAAATCTGACCAGTGTCACTTTAAGTGGTGATAACTTTAAAACACTTTGACTTATCCAGGCCATTCTGAGATTGTTTTTTCGTCACATATTGTACTTCATGACACTGGTAAAATGAAGTACAAAAAATTATTTTTTTATTTATAAAAAAATACCAAATTTACCAAAAATTTGTAAAAAATTGTAAATTTCCAAGTTTAAATTTCTCTACTTCTATAATACATAGTAATACCTGCAAAAATAGTTATTACTTTACATTCCCCATATGTCTACTTCATGTTTGGATCAATTTGGGAATGATATTTTATTTTTGGGGGATGTTACAAGGCTTAGAAGTTTAGAAGCAAATCTTGAAATTTTTCGGAAAGTTTCAAAAACCCACTTTTTAGGGACCAGTTCAGGTCTGAAGTCACTTTGTGAGGCTTACATAATAGAAACCACCCAAAAATGACCCCATTCTAGAAACTACACCCCTCAAGGTATTCAAAACTGATTATACAAGCGTCGTTAACCCTTTAGGTGTTCCAAAAAAGTTAATGGCAAATGGTGATAAAATTTCTGAATTTATATTTTTTGGCAAATTTTCCATTTTAATCCATTTTTTCCAGTAACAAAGCAAGGGTTAACAGCCAAACAAAATGCTATATTTATTGCCTCTATTCTGTAGTTTGCAAAAACACCCCATATGTGGCCGTAAACTACTGTACTGACACACAGTAAGGCGTAGAGGGAAAGGTGCGCCGTATGGTTTTTGGAAGGCAGATTTTGCTGGACTGGTTTATTTACACCATGTCCCATTTGAAGCCCTCTGATCCACCCCTAGAGTAGAAACTCCATAAAAGTGAACCCATCTAAGAAACTACACCCCTCAAGGTATTCAAAACTGATTTTACAAACTTTGTCAACCCTTTAGGTGTTGCACAAGATTTAATGGAAAATAGAAATACAATTTCAAAATCTCACTTTTTTGGCAGATTTCCCATTTTAATATTTTTTTTCCAGTTACAAAGCAAGGGTTAACAGCCAAACAAAACTCATTATTTATGGCCCTGATTCTGTAGTTTACAGAAACACCCCATATGTGGTCGTAAACTGTTGTACGGGCACACAGCAGGGCGCAGAAGGAAAGGAATGCCATACGGTTTTTGGAAGGCAGATTTTGCTAGACTGGTTTTTTTGACACCATGTCCCATTTGAAGCCCCCCTGATGCACCCCTAGAGTAGAAACTCCCAAAAAGTGACCCCATTTTAGAAACTACAGGATAGGGTGGCAGTTTTATTGGTACTAGTTTAGGGTACATATGATTTTTGGTTGCTCTATATTACACTTTTTGTGAGGCAAGGTAACAAGAAATAGCTTTTTTGGCACCGTTTTTTTTTTTGTTATTTACAACATTCATCTGACAGGTTAGATCATATGGTATTTTTATAGAGCAGGTTGTAACGGACGCGGCGATACATAATATGTATACAATTTTTTTTATTTATGTAAGTTTTACACAATGATTTCATTTTTGAAACAAAAAGAATCATGTTTTAGTGTCTCCATAGTCGGAGAGCCATAGTTTTTTCAGTTTTTGGGAAATTGACTTAGGGCTCTTTCACACTTGCGTTCTTGTCTTCCGGCATAGAGTTCCGTCGTCGGGGCTCTATGCCGGAAGAATCCTGATCAGGATTATCCTAATGCATTCTGAATGGAGAGAAATCCGTTCAGGATGCATCAGGATGTCTTCAGTTCCGGAACGGAACGTTTTTTGGCCAGAGAAAATACCGCAGCATGCTGCGCTTTTTGCTCCGGCCAAAAATCCGGAACACTTGCCGCAAGGCCGGATCCGGAATTAATGCCCTTTGAAAGGCATTGATCCGGATCCGGCCTTAAGCTAAACGTCGTTTCGGCGCATTGCCGGAGCCGACATTTAGCTTTTTCAGAGTGGTTACCATGGCTGCCGGGACGCTAAAGTCCTGGCAGCCATGGTAAAGTGTAGTGGGGAGCAGGGGAGCAGGGGAGCAGTATACTTACTGTCTGTGCGGCTCCCGGGGCGCTTCAGAGTGACGTCAGGGCGCCCCAAGCGCATGGATCATGTGATCACATGGATCACGTCATCCATGCGCATGGGGCGCTCTGACGTCACTCTGGAGCGCCCCGGGAGCCGCACGGACGGTAAGTATACTGCTCCCCCGCTCCCCGCTCCTACTATGGCAACCAGGACTTTAATAGCGTCCTGGGTGCCATAGTAACACTGAACGCATTTGGAAGACGGTTCCGTCTTCAAATGCTTTCAGTACACTTGCGTTTTTCCGGATCCGGCGTGTAATTCCGGCAAGTGGAGTACACGCCGGATCCGGACAACGCAAGTGTGAAAGAGGCCTTAGGTAGGGTCTCATTTTTTGTGGGATGGGATGACGGTTTGATTGGCACTATTTTAGGGTGCATATGACTTTTTTATCGCTTGCTATTACACTTTTTGTGACGTAAGATGCCAAAAAATTGCTTTTTTTACACCGTTTTTATTTTTATTTTTTTACGGTGGTCATCTGAAGGGTTAGGTCATGTGATATTTTTATAGAGCCGGTCTATACGGACCCGGCGATACCTAATATGTATACTTTTTTTTTTATTTATGTAAGTTTTACACAATGATTTCATTTTTGAAACAAAAAAAATCATGTTTAAGTGTTTCCATAGTCTAAGAGCCATAGTTTTTTCAGTTTTTGTGCGATTATCTTGGGTAGGGTATGATTTTTGCGGGATGAGATGACGGTTTGATTGGTACTATTTTGATCACTTTTATTACCTTTTTTGGGAAGTAAGGTGGGCAAAATTTCAATTTCCTCATAGTTTTTATTTCTTTATTTTCTTGGCGTTCACCGTGCGGGGAAAGTAACATGACCGTTTTATAGATCAGGTCGTTACGGACGCAGCGATACCTAATATGTGTAGTGTATTTTATTTTATTTTATTTTTATTCAGTGATAAATGTGTTTTATTTATCTTTACTTTTTTCACTTTTTTTTTTTTTTATTGACCCAGACCCACTTGGTTCTTGAAGATCCAGTGGGTCTGATGTCTGTATAATACAGTACAGTACACTATATAGTGTATTGTACTGTATTTTACTTACACTTTGTCTGAACAGTTCTATGCCTTTAGCACAGATCTGTTCAGCACCATGGACAGCAGGATGCCTGAGAAGGCGTCCTGTTGCCATGGGAACCTTCCCCGTCTGCCACAACTGAGCAGACGGGGAAGGGTATGGAGGGGGGCTCCCTCCCTCTGTGACCCCATCCTGTCTGGGGGCTGCAAAGGCACAGCAGCCCCCCGATGGGAGAGGGAGGGAGCTCCCTGACTGTTAACCTTTTCCATACAGCGGTCTGCGGTATGGAAAGGGTTAAACGGCTGACATCACAGCACAGATGTCAGCCGTTTATACCAGAGTGTCAGAAATGTGCTGACACTCTGGTATAACCACTGGACACCAATGAATATTCAAGAGGAGGCGGGCGGGGGATCGCGATCCCGCCTGCCGCACCGCCCGCCTCCTGCACCGCCCGCACCGCATGCAACCCCCCCCTGCACCGCCCGCCGGCATAAAATCATTCAGGGGTGCAGGGGGGGTGAAAAATCTATATTTTCGGCATATTAAAGTTTCTGATCCCCGCAGTCAGGGACCGCGGGGATCAGAAACTGCAGAAAGCGCAGCAAACCGCAGGTCTGAATTGACCTGCGGTTTGCTGCGATCGCCGACACGGGTGGGTCACGGGACCCCCCCGCGCATTTAGCCGAGGTGCCTGCTCAATGATTTGAGCAGGCACCTTGTTCGGATCACCGCCCGCCGGGCGGCAGTGATCGGAACAACACATGACGTACCGGTACGTCATGTGTCCTTAAGGACTCGGGAAACATGCCGTACCGTTACGTCATGTGTCCTTAAGGGGTTAAATAGTCGCAATAGTAAATCTGTCTAGAGATTAATTTACATAAGAAAACACGCCCACTTTCAGAAAACTGGCGAGCATAGTGCAGAGCCAATAAAAGTCGCAAATTTTTGAGCAGTTTAAGCAATTGCGCAAAAATTTGCAACTTTTTCCCTCTATTATTCTAACTTGAGCTAATGATAAATCTGGCCCATAATCTATAAACTCCATATTATGTTGGCTATATTTATGCAAATGATATTCCAGAGCGAGTAATGCAACATGATGAGGAATGGAAGGATACAGAGAAACAACATCTGTGGTCAACCAGGTAAAGCTTTCTTTCCATTGTTTATCATAAAATCCTCTGAGAACGTCCCCAGTGTCTCTGACATATCCGGGGACGCTTTTGAGCAGAGGTTGTAAAATAGTATCCAACCATTGCCCCAATCGCTCTGTGAGAGAGCCTATCCCAGAACTTATAGGACGAAGAGGTGGAGGATTTAACCCCTTATGGATCTTTGGTAAACCGTGTATGATGGGTGTGATGGGCAACTCCACATTTGAATAAATATACTGTTTATGATCAAAAAAGCCCTTGTCCCTGCCTTTGCAGAGGATCTCCATGTTCTGTTCGCAATAATCATTCATAGGGTTCTTTTCTAATTTACAATATATGGAGGCGTCCATCACTATATCCATCATCTGTTGATAGTATATTTGCTTCCAACACTGCGCCCCCCTTATCAGCCATTTTGATTATTAATTCATCATTACTTCTGAGTTCCTCAATTGCACTTTTTTGAGATTTAGTTAAATTACCATATTTATTACCCAGGAATTTTTGGCTCTGAATAAAAGCAAGCTCCTTCTCCATTACCTCCTGGAACACATCCATACCTGGTGTGCATGACTTTAGTGGATAGAACTATAGATTTGCGGTTTTGAAGTCTCTCACCGCAATTCCACAGGTGCCATCATTGGGTTCAGTTTGTAACTCTTTCAAGTCAACAAGTGACATTTGCTCCTTGAATTGAAGATAATTAAATTCATCGGCCTTACTTTTGCGGTCGGGTAAAGATGTGAAAGCCATGTATAGCAGACAGATAGGAGTATCAAGAGGAACGTAATAGACGAAGACGTTATTGGCTGATAAGGGGGGCGCAGTGGTGGTGTTGGACAATCAAATATATTATCAACAGATGATGGATATAGTGATGGACGCCTCCACATATTGTAAATTACAATAGTCATCATGTGTACTACTACTGCACACTACACAGGAATAGTCCCCTCTAAATTTCAGTCAATTGGGCATTTTCTTCAGTCATGAGTAAGAACTTTTCTGTTCGAAATGCGTAGACTACTATTGGAGTGAGAGGATTTATGTCTATGCTGTTACCATATATTTTTTATAGCCATTATTAAAGAAACAAGCAATTTAAGGATATTCTGGTGCTGGATTCATCTTTGTTTCATTTCGTGATTGGATCTACGTGTCATATTGCAATCAACTGCCAGGACTATAAGAGCCATAATGTTTTGTTTCATGTCGTATTGTTTGTTTCATATTGTACAAGGGGGAAATCACAGTCAAATCAAATTGCAACGGTGTTATATTATCAAGATGAGTCAGGAACAACTAAGTTGACTTTTGCAGTATAGTGGACTGTAAGACAGATGACAGATAGGACATTTGGTTTTGGTCTGATAAGTACATCTGTGTGACTGGAACTGACCCAGTCTATGGTAATTGTGCTTAGATATGACCATACCAACTGTGGATATTGGAGAACACTAGTCTGAAGTGTTGGGAATATAAACCAGTGGAAACTACTTCTAGAGTCAGTAAAGGTGAAGGTTTGTCGCAAAGGATGATTGTCCTGAAGGGAACACCACCAAACAGTTGTAAACATAATGGGCCAGATTTATTATTAGCTCAAGTCAGAATAATGGAGTGAAAAAGTCGCAAATTTTTGTGCAATCGCTTAAACTGCGCAAAAATTTGCGACTTTTATTGGCTCTGCACTATGCTCGCCAGTTTTCTGAAAATGGGCGTGTTTTCTTATGTAAATGAATCTCTAGACAGATTTACTATTGCGACTATTTAAAAAGTCGCAAAAAATGCGCAAAAAAATGCGTAATTTCACTCCAGTGAAGACCATGCTTGTCTTATGCGACTTTTTAATAGAACATGCGACTTTTTTGTAAAGATGTGCGACTTTTGTAAAGCTGCTTACTGACAAACTGCTACTGTCAAACCACATTTATTACAGTCTTAAAGGGCCAATCATAAATCTGACTTGGCTAAAACTGACTTTAGCCATATGTGAAAGTGGAGTGAGCGGTCAGAGTAATGATAAATCTGGCCCAATGAGTGTAATCCTCTGACCATTAGAAATCCTATCCAACAGGATTCGGGGATATATGTTTTAGGAGCATTTGTAAGTGACAAAGATCACCTAGGCAAATTTAGAATGTTGGTAAGGGAAAAACCTCAACGTTCAGTTGCATCTGTGGCTCCTACATCCTTACCTATATTTGGCATTAAATATTTGGCCAATTTAAATATATAAAGACAAATTGGCCTTAGAGACAGGATTTTATACAGGAAAGCCCTTTGGTGTTTTCCCTCCAGGATATTGTTCTTACATAATTCAGCTGACAAGTAGTGACTCTGATAGTTCCTGACAGTTGGTATATCTGGTGATTGTGTGGAGATTTGAAACTCCGACCCATGATGAAGGTAGAATGAAGTGGCTAATGTACCCTGATGAAGTCCGGATCAAGTACTGATGCCATTTGTTCTATTTTCATCTCCTGAGTGAGATCAAATCAGTAAACAAAAACAATGTCCGATCATGACTAAGGCTACTTTCACACTCGCGTTTTGTGCGGATCCGTTTTGTATCTGCACAGACGGATCCGCACAAATAATGCAAACGCTTGTATCCATTAATAACGGATCCGTTTGCATTATTCATTGCAAAAAAAGTCTAAGTCCGTTTTCAATTGCACCATATTGTGTCATAAAAAAATGGATCCGTCCCCATTGACTTACATTGTAAGTCTAGACGGATCCGTTTGGCTCCGCATAGTCAGACGGTCACCAAACGCTGCAAGCTGCCTTTTAGTGACTGTCAAAAAAACGCAACGGAGGCCAAATGCAGCCAAATTGATGCATTCTGAATGGATCCTTCTCCATTCAGAATGCATTGGGGCTTAACTGATCCATTTTGGGCCGCTTGTGAGAGCCCTGAAACGGATCTCACAAGCGGACCCAGAAACGCCAGTGTGAAAGTAGCCTAAGGAGGTCACTCCCTACATCCTTTGACTCACATGTATACATGTATGCTATAGGAGTCTGTAGAAGAGTTTCTGATGAACGTAAAGCTAAAAGTCAGATAGTTGCAGGATTTGAGTCATTAATTCCCATGACTAGTAGTATATATATAAAAAAAAATTGTAGATTGGATTAACATCTCTATTGTCATCAACAGAGATTTGTGAATTACACCTGTGACGCTGCGAAGGGAATGGTGGAAAAACTGAGCTCTTTTTCAGTGATGACTCTACAGAACCAACTGGTCCTTAACAGCAGAAAAAGGAGGGGTCTACAAAATCGTTGGAAGTTCCTGCTGCATCTACATTCCGAACAACACTGCCACTGATGGAAGGATCACCAAGGATCTGAAGAAACTGATGGACTTTATCAAATTAACTGACGGGAAAACTTCAGAAATTTATCACATCATGGCCAGAATAATGTTTTGGGAACTGGCGACTACAATGTTTTTAGCATTTGGTTTTAATTGGCTATTATATAGTTCTAAGGTTTAGGAAAATAGTTTTTAAGAATGTTTAATGCATCCATGCCCACACTATATTTATGTGCTGTGCCCCTGTCAAAGATAAAGATTATTCCATCCTGAAGTAAATAAAACCCTGTTGATGGTTGCGGGGTAAATAGGACAAGGTGAAGGCAAACCCGAAAGGGAGTTGAGGGGACCTGGTGAAGCAATAAGGAAAGTCCAGCTCTTCACTGTTTAGGGCGTTGGGAGAGTACCTCACTTTGCCTGTTCACCTTTGGTCTATTTCCCACAAAATGAGGGAATTGTGAGAGATAGGCTTTATATCTCTCTCTATATATAATGTGAACATTCTGTAGTACACATTTTTGTCCACTAGATGGCCGCAAACCAGATCTATGAACCATGTGTGCATTTTTTTGTCTTAAAGGGCTTCTGTCACCCCACTAAAGTAATTTTTTTTTTTTGGCTAGTTAAATTCCTTATACTGCGATATATGAATATATAATGCTCTTACTCACTTTCCTTCAGCAGTTTCTTAAAAAAACTGACTTTTATAATATGTAAATGAGCTCTCTACCAGCAAGTAGGGCGGCTACTTGCTGGTAGCAGCCGCATCCTCCTTTCATAATGACGCCCCCTCCTCATGTTGATTGACAGGGCCAGCGAACGTGCTCGTCCTCTGGCTGGCCCTGTCTGCGTTCAAAATCTGGCGCCTGCACCGTACCTGTCTTCAGTCGGCGCAGGCGCACTGAGAGGAGGACGCTCGCTCGGCCGATCCATCCTCGCTCGGCCTGCGCCATTGACGTCACATCTACACCCTGCGCAGGCGCACTGAGGAAGGAGTGGCCGAGCGAGCGTCCCCCTCTCAGTGCGCCTGCGCCGACTGAAGACAGGTACGGCGCAGGCGCCAGATTTTGAACGCAGACAGGGCCAGCCAGAGGACGAGCACGTTTGCTGGCCCTGTCAATCAACATGAGGAGGCGGCGTCTTTATGAAAGGAGGATGCGGCTGCTACCAGCAAGTAGCCGCCCTACTTGCTGGTAGAGAGCTCATTTACATATTATAAAAGTCAGTTTTTTTAAGAAACTGCTGAAGGAAAGTGAGTAAAAGCATTTAATATATCGCAGTATAAGGAATTTAACTAGCCCAAAAAAAATATATGACTTTAGTGGGGTGACAGAAGCCCTTTAAGGTCAATAGGAGAGGGGAATGGGGGGATTAGGTTTCAGTTTTTAAATCTACCTATGAACTCAAAGTTGAAATTGCTGAAACCACTCCTATCAAGTTAAGGAGCCAATTGTCTCTTCTTAAGGAACAACTTTTTTGTGATGTCATGTATGCTATTTAAGTTAATGTAACTTGAATAAAGCTCTCTCTTGTTTTGGCTCAGGGGGATGAGAAGATGATTCATTGAATCCAACTGGTGTGTCTGGTCTCATTATGAAAGCAGTATGATACGTACATACTTATACTTCTAACTGATTTGGCACCACATAAAGAAGATGAGAATCGCAAAAATTGCGATAACACCAACTATGCCACAGACGGTGATCTACAACAACCTGCCGGCTTTCTAAACGCAAATTGGAAGCTAGTGTAACAATACATTGTTAAAAAAATATATAATAATTATCTCCTTCCCTTTGACACATACAGTGCTGAACTGAGCGCCATTGCTAAAAATAAATAATTAAATAAAATTGCAGTGGCATTCAGGCCGTTTCATTGCACTAGGGAGGTTTTTCCTACTGCAGCATGGAAAGTGTTGACCACAAATGGAAATCCTACAGTCGTGGCCAAAAGTTTTGAGAATGACACAAATATTAGTTTTCACAAAGTTTGCTGCTAAACTGCTTTTAGATCTTTGTTTCAGTTGTTTCCGTGATGTAGTGAAATATAATTACACGCACTTCATACGTTTCAAAGGCTTTTATCGACAATTACATGACATTTATGCAAAGAGTCAGTATTTGCAGTGTTGGCCCTTTTTTTTCAGGACCTCTGCAATTCGACTGGGCATGCTCTCAATCAACTTCTGGGCCAATTCCTGACTGATAGCAACCCATTCTTTCATAATCACTTCTTGGAGTTTGTCAGAATTAGTGGGTTTTTGTTTGTCCACCCGCCTCTTGAGGATTGACCACAAGTTCTCAATGGGATTAAGATCTGGGGAGTTTATAGGCCATGGACCCAAAATGTCAACGTTTTGGTCCCAGAGCCACTAAGTTATCACTTTTGCCTTATGGCACGGTGCTCCATCGTGCTGGAAAATGCATTGTTCTTCACCAAACTGTTGTTGGATTGTTGGAAGAAGTTGCTGTTGGAGGGTGGTTTGGTACCATTCTTTATTCATGGCTGTGTTTTTGGGCAAAATTGTGAGTGAGCCCACTCCCTTGGATGAGAAGCAACCCCACACATGAATGGTTTCAGGATGCTTTACTGTTGGCATGACACAGGACTGATGGTAGCGCTCACCTTTTCTTCTCCAGACAAGCCTTTTTCCAGATGCCCCAAACAATCGGAAAGAGGCTTCATTGGAAAATATGACTTTGCCCCAGTCCTCAGCAGTCCATTCACCATACTTTCTGCAGAAGATCAATCTGTCCCTGGTGTTTTTTTTTTTGAGAGAAGTGGCTTCTTTGCTGCCCTTCTTGACACCAGGCCTTCTTCCAAAAGTCCTCGCCTCACTGTGCGTGCAGATGCGCTCACACCTGCCTACTGCCATTCCTGAGCAAGCTCTGCACTGGTGGCACTTCGATCCCGCAGCTGAATCCTCTTTAGGAGACGATCCTGGCGCTTGCTGGACTTTCTTGGACGCCCTGAAGCCTTTCAAGAATTGAACCTCTTTCCTTGAAGTTCTTGATGATCCTATAAATTTTGATTGAGGTGCAATCTTAGTAGCCACAATATCCTTGCCTGTGAAGCCATTTTTATGCAATGCAATGATGGCTGCACGCGTTTCTTTGCAGGTCACCATGGTTAACAATGGAAGAAAAATGATTTCAAGCATCACCCTCCTTTTAACATGTCAAGTCTGCCATTTTAACCCAATCAGCCGGACATAATGATCTCCAGCCTTGTGCTCGTCAACATTCTCACCTGAGTTAACAAGACGATTACTGAAATGATCTCAGCAGGTCCTTTAATGACATCAATGAAATGCAGTGGAAAGTTTTTTTTGGGATTAAGTTAATTTTCATGGCAAAGAAGGACTATGCAATACATCTGATCACTCTTCATAACATTCTGGAGTATATGCAAACTGCTATTATAAAAACTTAAGCAGCAACTTTTCCAATTTCCAATATTTATGTAATTCTCAAAACTTTTGGCCACGACTGTATATGTGCAGTGTTTTGGCCTAAATGCCAATACAATTGTTTTTTTTAGCAGTAGCTCTGTCATTTGGTAGCATTGGTGGACAAATGAAAAAGTTATGTGATAACACAAAAATTGCTTTTTTTCCATAATGCATTTTGCAGTGCAAAATAAGTATAATATGTAATAAACTAGACATATTTGGTATTGTCACAAGTTAAGCTATTTTCACACTAGCATGTTGTGCGAATCCGTTTGTATTATCTTTAACATAGCCAAGACGGATCTGTCTTGAACACCATTGAAAGTCAATGGAGGATGGATCCGTGTTCTATTGTGCCAGATTGTGTCAGTCAAAATGGATCCGTCCCTATTGACTTACATTGTGTGCCAGGACGGATCCGTTTGGCTCAGTTTCATCAGACGGACACCAAAACGCTGCAAGCAGCGTTTTGGTGTCCGTCTCCAAAGTGGAATGGAGACTAAACTAATGCAAACTGATGCATTCTGAGCAGATCCTTTTCTATTCAGAATGCATTAAAATGCAAACTGATCAGTTTTGGACCGCTTGTGGGAGCCCTGAACAGATCTCACAAACGGAAAGCCAAAACGCGAGTGTGAAAGTAGACTTGTATAGTTATTTATACTGCACAGTACATATCATTAAAAAACTATTTCTGATTTACTTTCCCCCTCGCAAAAATAAATAAAAAAATTGAATAAAAGGTTAATCAATAAAAGATATGTACCCCCACACTGTGGCACTAATAAAGTAAGCCTAGCAGAGCTATGTGAATGGGAAAATAAAAAATTTTTATTTGCGATATTTGCATATATAGGGTGGGCCTCCAGAGTCAGCTCTACTGGTGGACCCTAGGCACCCCAGTCCAACACTGTCTGCGGGATATCTCCTGTGTGACGTTTACACATCCAAAATACCTTTTAAAATTTCTTTGCGCATGCACTTCCAAATCCTACGCTACTGTACGTGTGGCAGACTTTCAATCATATATAACATTTAATATGAAGGAGAGCAGTAAGGGACGGGGCAGTGGCCGTGATGCTGATGGTGCACGCAGAGGCCGTGGCCCTGGGCGCGGTGAAACTGTGCCTGAGGCCAGAGCACAAGAAAAACAATCATCCACTATACCTAGCTTCATGTCCCAGTTTGGAGGGCGGCGCAGGACACCACTCTTGAAGTCAGACCAGTGCGACCAGGTAGTCGGTTGGATTGCACCAGATAATGCTTCCAGTCACTTAAGCACCATCAAGTCCAGTCTCAGTAGCCAAGAGTCTGCTCAACCCAATCCTCACCCTCATCCTCCTTCCTCCCACCAGTCTGGGCAAACAAGTGATCCCACACTCGGATATTCCGAGGAGCTCTTTTCAGCGCCATTTCTTGATTTGGCCCTCTCACCAAGCACGCTTGAAGAGGGACAGATCTTCTGCCCTGATTCCCAAACTCTTGAGCATCCACAATCACAAGAAGATGACGGTGGGGAACGTCAATTACTGTGTATTGAGGTGGATGATGATGAGACACAGTTGCCAATAACTCAACGGCAATTACTGGCTCAAGAGGTTGATGAAAAGGATGAGACACAGTTGTCAATCACTGAGGTAGTGGTTAGGTCAACAAGTCAGGAGGATGAGCAGAGTGAGGAAGTGGAAGAGGAGGTGGTGGACGATGAAGTCACTGACCCAACCTGGGAAGGTGGAAAGCCAAGTGAGGACAGCAGTACAGAGGGGGAGGGATCTGCTGCACTGCAACAGGCTAGAAGAGGCAGTGGGGTGTCAAAAGGGAGAAGGCGGGCCACACCAAACAGGCCCGCAACTGTTCCCCGGAGCACACCCTTGTGGAAATCTTCCTTGCCAAGGGGTAGGTGTTCCGCAGTCTGACGCTTTTTTGAGGAAAGTGCAGACGACAAAAGAATTGTAATTTGCAACCTGTGCCATACAAAAATGAGCAGGGGCGTGAACACTAGCAACCTTACCACCACCAGCATGATCCGCCACATGGCATCAAAGCACCGTAATAGGTGGGCCGAACGCCTGGGTCCACAATCTGTGTCTGTGGGTCATACCACTGCCTCCTCTTCCCCTGTGTTACATGCTGGCCAAGCCCCTGTCAAAGGTGCATGCCCGGATGCCTCCCGCCCTGCACCTGGACCTTTGCAAGCACCATCAGCGTCCACATCCACTTCCGTGTCCCAGCGCAGCGTACAAATGTCCTTACCCCAGGCAATTGAACGCAAGCCCAAATACCCAGCCACCCACCCACAGGCCATAGCACTAAATGCGCAGCTTTCCAAATTACTGGCCCTGGAAAGTTGCCATTTAGGCTTGTGGACACTGAGGCTTTCCGCAGCCTCATGTCGGCGGCCATTCCGCTTTACACAGTCCCAAGCTGCCACTATTTTTTAAGGTGTGCCGTGCCCGCCTTACACCAACATGTGTAACATCCCACGTGCCGTGACCAATGCAGTTACTGGGAAGGTCCACTTAACCACGGACACATGGATAAGTGCATTTGGCCATGGACGCTACATTTCCCTGCAGGCACACTGGGTGAATGTTGTGGAGGCCGGGAGCGAGTCGCACCCTGGGATGGCACAGGTGCTACCGACACCAAGGATTCCGCCAGCACCTATGTTAGTGGCTCCAACCCCCACTTCTCCTACTTCTCCACTTCCACCTCCGAATTATCCGCGTGCAACACCAGTCAACGCTGCAGCAGCACTTGAAATTGCCAGCTCACCTCCGACGTTCCACATGTTGCCCAGGCTTTGTGAGCAGCAGAGGGCAGTAGTTAAATACCAGCTGCAACATGGTTGTCGCCTTTCCAGTCAGCTTCCGCTATTCACAAGCGAGGAGTTGGCATGGATGTCTGACCTCTGTGAGGTTTTAAGAAACTTTGAGGAATCAACACAGATGGTGAGCGGCGATAACGCTATTATCAGCGTAACCATTCCACTTCTGTGTCTACTCAAACGCTCGCAGCTCACAATTAAGGACGACGCTTTGCATGTGGAAGAGGTGGAAATGGGGGAAGACATTACACAGGGTGATAGCCAGACCACCCTCAGTTCGGCTTCTGATCGCGAATTGGACGATGAAGAGGAGGAGAAGGAGTAGCAGGAGATGGTTGCCTCCGTTACAGAGGGGAGTACCCATGGAAGTTTAATTTCATCTGTTCAGCGTGGGTGGGTAGAAGAGGAGGAGGAGGATGAGGAGATAGAGAGTGAGCCTCCTGATGGCGACAGCGAAAGTCTTGCCTGTCCGCCTTTCCAGCGACCCACGCGTTATACGCATTTTAGACATTACGGATTAGTGGTTGTTCACTCTTCTCGACCCCTGCTACAAAGAGAACTTCTCATCTCTCATTCCTCTGGTGGAGAGGACTAGCAAAATGGTGCAATACCAGAAGATCCTTGCTGAAAAATTGCTCCAAAAATTTTCATCTGGCAACGCTGGTGGCAGAGTCCGTACTTCCTTGGTCAACCAAGGAGGGGAGACAAGGGGAACACACAGCAGTTCCAACAGAGGCAGGGCAACAATCTCCAAAGCCTGGGACAGTTTCATGACACCCCGCAAGCACCCTCACCCTGATGCACGGCCTAGTCTCAAAAGGAGGGAAAAATTTTGGAAGATGGTGAAGGAGTACATAGCAGACCGTGTCACCGTCCTCAATGATCCCTCAGTGCCTTACAACTACTGGGTGTCCAAGCTAGACACGTGGCACGAACTGGCGCTCTACGCCTTGGAGGCCCTGCCACCAGCGTTTTGTCTGAGCGGGTATTTAGTGCTGCTGGTGGCATTATAACAAATAAGCGTATCCGCCTGTGAACTGAAAATGCTGGATTGGATTGACCATGACTTCTCGATTCCACCATAGGAAAGCTGAAGGCACTTTAAATGTGTTGTTTATAATTTACTGAATACACTGTATTCCCATGCACCCCTTCCACCACAAACAATGGTATATCGTTGAATCTTCCTTTTCTCATCCTCCACCCCCTCCTCTTCCATCATATCAACATGCTTATTCGTCGCATATAATGCCCTCGCATATATGCCCTACGGATATAATGTTTTACAGGGTCAGCTCAGCTGCAGGCTCTCGCATATACTTTTTTAGAGGGTCAGCTCACCAGCAGGCCCTCGCATATAATGTTTTACAGGGTCAGCTCACCAGCAGGCCCGCACCTAAAATCTTTTACAGGGTCAATTCACCAACAGGCCCTCGCATATATGTTTTACATGGTCAGCTCACCAGCAGGCCCTCGCATATAATGTTTTACAGGGTCAGCTTACCAGCAGGGCCGCAACTAAAATCTTTTTCAGGGTCAGCTCACCAGCAAGCCTTTGCATATGTTTTACAGGGTCAGCTTACCAGCAGTCCCTCGCATATAATATTTTACAGGGTCAGATCACCAGCAGGCCCTCGTATATAATATTTTACAGGGTCAGCTCACCAGCAGGCTCGCACCTAAAATCTTTTACATGGTCAGCTCACCAGCAGGCCCTCCCATATAATGTTTTACAGGGTCAGCTCACCAGCAGGGCCGCAACTAAAATCTTTTACAGGGTCAGATCACCAGCAGGCCCGCGTCTAAAATCTTTTACAGGGTCATCTCACCAGCAGGCCCTCGCATATAATGTTTTACAGGGTCAGCTCACCAGCAGGCCCGCACCTAAAATCTTTTACAGGGTCAGCTCACCAGCAGGCCCTCGCCTACAATCTTTTACAGGGTCAGCTCACCTGCAGGCCCACGTATATAATGTTTTACAGGGTCAACTAACTAGTTATCATGGAGGAGTCTAGTTCGGTATTGGAATTAACCAGACAAATCACTCCACCAACTGAGAACGTCCATGCACCACCACCCACAGGATCGAGAAAGAGCTATCAATCTGTCAATCCTTTCCGTGTTCGAGCCGGGTAAGGTTTCCCGTGTTGAGTCAAATTAAGCCGCAGGCTCCACTCCTTGTGGTGCCCTTCCGTCAATTCCTTTAAGTTTCAGCTTTGCAACCATACTCCCCCCGGAAGCTGCTCGGTGGATCATAGGAATAACACAGCCAGATCGCCGCTCGTCATCGTTTATGGTCGGAACTACGGCGGTATCTGATCGTCTTCGAATCTCCAAATTTCATTTTTGATAAATGAAATCATTCTTGGCAAATGCTTTCGCTTTGGTTCATCTTGCACCGGTCCAAGAATTTCACCTCTAGTAGCGCAATACGACCGTCCCTCTTAATTATGGCCCCAGTTCCAAAAAAACAACAATAGAACCGTAGTCCTATTCCATTATTCCTAGCTGAAGTATTCAGGCGACCTGGCCTGCTTTGAACACCGTAAATTTTTTCAATGGTCAGCTAAGCAGCAGGCACTCTCCCATAATTTTTTAAATGGTCAGCTCAGCAGCAGGCCCTCAACCATAATGTTTTAGAGAGTCAGCTCAGCAGCAGGCCCTCACATATAATTTTTGGGAGGGTCAGATCACCTGCACGCCCTCGCATATAATTTTTTAGAGGGTCAGCTCACCAGCAGGCCCTCACCTACAATCTTTTACAGGGTTAGCTCACCTGCAGGCCCTCACCTACAATCTTTTACAGGGTCAGCTCAGCTGCAGGCTCTCGCATATAATGTTTTAGAGGGTCAGCTCACCTGCAGGCCCTCACCTAAAATCTTTTAGAGGGTCAGCTCACCTGCAGCACCTCACCTAATTATACCTAATAGGCTATTTGCGCGCATGCTGCCTTGCTTGGAAGTGGTAGCCGTAGCTGTTTCTCAGGCTCCCCTTCCGGAATCAAACTCTGATTCCTTGTTACCCGTAGTCACTGTGGTTGGCGCTGAAAATAACATCGAAAGTTGATAGGGCGGACAGCCAAATGGATCGTCGCCGTCACGGGGACGTGCGATCGGGCCCAGGTTATCTAGAGTCACCAAAGCGGCCGCAGGCCCTCGCCCATAATGTTTTAAATGGTCAGATCAGCAGTCCCTTGCTCCAAATGTTTTTGAGTGTCACCAGCAGGCCATCAATCATAATTTTTCAAGGTTGTGTATGATGCCCTTCTTTTATGTGTAACAAAGGGTGTATTGTAGTGCAGGTTCCTTGTAATTTTTAGCAGCCCTTTCACTTAGTGCATAGGCTTTATGAGTGTAGGAGTCCCACTAGCTGAACAATTTTATCACAATGTGAATGAGGCCCTCCTTTATGTGATATACAGGTTGTATCGGAGAGCCTCTTCCTTGTAATTTTTGGCAGCCCTTGCACTTTATATACAAGAAAATATACAGGAAAGAATGTTTCCTAACAATTTTTCCTCTAAAATCGATTTTATCTTTGGTTTTGTGCGTATTATTGTCAGTCTGTAAAAGTGGCGTACTACTCAGACAACATCGTTCCCAGCAGCGACCTGGGAGTCCAAGATGCATCCAAACATTCTCCCCATGCTGATCCCGTACCATTTCGGTGGTGTTTCCATCAATTTCTTACCTTTTCCTATTAACTAGGCACCCTCCACTCTTCAGAACAGGGGATGCCTGGTTTAATGCTCAGGTTCTCCCACTGACATCCATTATACTCGGGTGCTCGGTAGAGCACCCGAGCATCCCGATGCGTTCGGCCCAATTCCCCGAGCAGCCGAGCACTATGGTGCTCGATCAACACTAGTACAGAGTCAAGACTTAATACACATAGACATTCCATCTGACCTGATGCTGTGCAGACATAATTTCACAGTGCAGGGCGGCAAGAAAGGCCTAGCTGCAGAGTGGAGGAGCTGTCCAGAGCTGGAGATGTGATTTGTTTTTTTTTTTTTTTTTTGTCTGATCTGAGGCCTGCATAGATCTGAGTGGGGGAAGTCCGACCTGAGGTCTGCAGGGATCTGAGTGGGTGGGTCTGATCTGAGGTCTGCAGGGATCTGGGGGTATGATCTGAGGTCTGCAGGGATCTGGGAGTCTGATCTGAGGTCTGCAGGGATCTGAGTGGAGGGTCTGATCTGAGGTCTGCAGGGATATGGGGGGTTTAATCTGAGGTCTGCAGGATCTGTGTGGAAGGGGGGTCTGATCTGAGGTCTGCAGGGATCTGAGTAAGGGAATCTGATCTGATGTCTGCAGGGATCTGAGGTCAGGGATCTGTGGGAGGGATGGCACATGAATTTTGGGGTCTGATTTGAGGTCTGCCGGTATCTGAGTGAAGGAAAATACATGAGTTTTGGGGTCTGATCTGAGGTCTGCAGGGATCTGAGTGGGGGGGAGGCACATGAATATTAGGGTCTGATCTAAGTGGGGGAAACATGAATATTGGGTTCCTGAGATGAGGTCTATAGGGATCTGAGGGAAGGGGGATTAAGGGACCATTTGAATTTTGGGGTCTGAGCCTGGGGTCTGTTTGAATTTGTGGTCTGCATAAACTTTAGGGTGTGGGCTGGGGTTTGATGCCTAAAGTTTGCTTCAGGGCCTATATTTTCTAGTTCTCTAGCTGCGTCCTTTGGCTCTTCTATTTTGGCAATACAGTATTTTGGGTCATTGGCAGCACTATCAGTACAGTTATATAGGCACACGGGGCAGCAACACGCACAGTATTGGAAGAAGCTAGAGGATTGCAGTGTTAAAGGGGTAGCTAACTCCTGGGCCCTAATATAAAATCTGTAACAATCCCCATCTACCATGTGCCATTTATTAATCCTGGTGTCTTATATAACAGGGGGGGCTGCACACCCCTGGCCAAAGATGTCTTCACATGATGATCCCGACCAAATGGAGAATAAAAGGAAAGTGAACAACTGAAATCACTGGATTTACATTTGGTATACCCATGACTGCTTCTTATAAAATGTGTTTAAATCTCTTTAATATAAAGTAGAGTCACTTTAAATTGATTCGGGGTGGGGGTGTGGGGGGGTACTATCGCAATTTGTCTGCTCTGCCTAGGGCACCAAAATACCTTGTCCCAGCCCTGCTCATTAGTACAGCTTTAGAGCACAGGGGGCCAGGCACCAAGGAGCCATGAATATGCTTTTAACTCCCCGCAGGTGCCAGAGCTACCTATGTCCTCATCGCATACAGCATCAGGATGTAGTGCTGCGATGGCAACCATCCTGCCCCAAGTGTCTCATTTTTTGAAAACTAAAATATGGTCACTCTAATTTATGATAAAATAATTGCTTTATCTGTATTATATCCTGTATAATCCCTTGTACAGGCAACTATCTGGTTAACCTTTGTTTACCATTCAGGTTGTCAGTGTGATGGATGTAGGTCCGTGCCCTGTTTAGTTAGCTAGTCTAGTCTGAGGAGAGCTGCAGAACAGACATATGTGATAGAAGCTCTCAGACAAGGCCTCATTCCAGAGAACTGCTGTCTCTGAGACTTCAATTTATCAAAGAAGAGCTCTAACACTAAAGTACAGGGTGGGCCATTTATATGGATACACCTTAATAAAATGGGAATGGTTGGTGATATTAACTTCCTGTTTGTGGCACATTAGTGTATGTGAGGGGGGAAACTTTTCAAGATGGGTGGTGACCATGGCGGCTATTTTGAAGTCGGCCATTTTGAATCCAACTTTTGTTTTTTAAATAGGTAGAGGGTCATGTGACACATCAAACTTATTAGGAATTTCACAAGAAAAACAATGGTGTGCTTGGTTTTAACGTAGCTTTATTTTTTCATGAGTTATTTACAAGTTTCTGACCACTTATAAAATGTGTTCAATGTGCTGCCCATTGTGTTGGATTGTCAATGCAACCCTCTTCTCCCACTCTTCACACACTGATAGCAACACCGCAGGAGAAATGCTAGCACAGGCTTCCAGTATCCGTAGTTTCAGGTGCTGCACATCTCGTATCTTCACAGCATAGACAATTGCCTTCAGATGACCCCAAAGATAAAAGTCTAAGGGGGTCAGATCGGGAGACCTTGAGGGCCATTTAATTGGCCCACGACGACCAATCCACTTTCCAGGAAACTGTTCATCATGGAATGCTCGGACCTGACACCCATAATGTGGTGGTGCACCATCTTGCTGGAAAAACTCAGGGAACGTGCCAGCTTCAGTGCATAAAGAGGGAAACACATCATCATGTAGCAATTTTGCATATCCAGTGACTCCCTTAGACTTTTATCTTTGGGGTCATCTGAAGGCAATTGTCTATGCTGTGAAGATACGAGATGTGCAGCACCTGAAGCTATGGATACTGGAAGCCTGTGCTAGCATTTCTCCTGCGGTGTTGCTATCAGTGTGTGAAGAGTGGAAGAAGAGGGTTGCATTGACAATCCAACACAATGGACAGCACATTGAACACATTTTATAAGTGGTCAGAAACTTGTAAATAACTCATGAAAGAATAAAGTTACGTTAAAACCAAGCACACCATTGTTTTTCTTGTGAAATTCCCAATAAGTTTGATGTGTCACATGACTCTCTTCCTATTGAAAAAACTAAAGTTGGATTCAAAATGGCCGACATTAAAATGGCCGCCATGGTCACCACCCATCTTGAAAAGTTTCCCCCCTCACAAACAGGAAGTTAATATCACCAAACATTCCCATTTTATTAAGGTGTATCCATATAAATGGCCCACCCTGTAGTTCTGAAAGAAAGAGTGCAGACATCTTGAGAAGGTCTAGAACCTGCAAGGTTGTGCAAGATAACACCAACACGCACAGTAAGCATACCTCCCAACTGTCCCAGATCCAGTAAGACAGTCCCGGATTTCACTGGCTGCCCTGCGGTCCCAGAACAGCTGAGGAATGTCCCGCTGTCAGCGTTCTGTAAGGGTGAAGCACGGAGCTATTCGCTGTAAATACACATCTAGTCCTATACTGTTGCGCTGCTGTGAAGGAGGATCACAGGACAATACCCATCTGACACCGCTCCTCCTATACAGACCAGCAGCGTGATGTGTGACAATACATTGTGCTTCTGTTGTGGAGCAGCGTCACCTGAGCTGTGATGATCATCGGAGGAACTAGGTCAGTATTTACTGTTTTATTTTTTTTACCTCCTGTGAAGAGGGCACATAACTGGGCAAAACTACTATGAGGGGGCACATATCTGGACATAACTACAGTGAGGAGGCACATCTCAACCAGCCACCCTGCCACAGTATGCCCAATAATAGTACCAGCCAGCATGCTCATATACAGTGGGGAAAATAAGTATTTGATACACTGGTGATTTTGCATGTTTTTCCACCTACAAAGAATGGAGAGGTCTGTCATTTTTATCATAGGTACACTTCAACTGAAAAGAAAAATCCAGCACTTTCAATGTTGATTTCAAGCCGTAACTTCTTTATTCCAGTGGATACAAATATTACAGCCGTTCACATCACATGCGGTAAAAACACGCGGTCTTGTGTCAGTCGACGTTTTTATTCATGACTTCATGAAAAGTGAAAGTGCTAAGTTTGAAAAGCGTCGACTGACACAAGACCGCGTGTTTTTACTGCATGTAATGTGAACGGCTGTAATATTTGTATCCACCGGAATAAAGAAGTTACGGCTTGAAATCAACATTGAAAGTGCTGGATTTTTCATTTCTTCTGGTATATGCTACATATAAGGTCTCACCTTACAATCCGTGCACAGGAGGAGCCCGATGGCTGATCATTTGCAAAGCAGGTGAGCTGGGTCCTCTCTCTTTCGTACACTTCAACTGTGAGACACAGAATCTAAAAACAATCCAGAAAATCACATTGTAGGATTTTATAATAATTTATTTGCATTTTATTGCATGAAATAAGTATTTGATCACCCACCAACCTGCATGAATTCTGGCTCTCACAGACCTGTTAGTTTTTCTTTAAGAAACCCTCCTACTCGGCACTCCTTATCTGTATTAATTGCACGTCAATCACACTCCAACCTCTCCATCATGGCCAAGACCAAAGAGCTGTCTAAGGATACAAGGGACAAAATTGTAGACATGCACAAGACTGGGATGGGCTACAGGACAATAGGCAAGCAGCTTTGTGAGAAGGCAACAACTGTTGGCGCAATTATTAGAAGATCTTTCTCGGTCTGAGGGCTCCATGCAAGATCTCACCTCGTGTGGTAAGGATGTGTCACCGCCAGCTCTCTGAGAAGCTCTGGCAGACGTTCTTCTGTACCTCTTGCATGATGTTCTTTGTTTTGGTTTCACTTTGTCATCTCTTTTCCTTCTCCCAGCTGTCATCTATTTACATTGATTGCCTCCCTTTATATTCCCTCCCATACTGCCTCCCTTTGCGGTTTATACTACTTCCTGGATTGTGTTCACTGCTAGAGGCTGCAACTGCTGGTTCCTCAGATAAGTCTTTTTCCTTTATTTGTGTTTCCGTGCTGGCTTGATTCTAGGTGACCCTGACTCCCTCCATATTAAGTGCAGGGAGCCGGTGGTCGTGTCCCCTCACTATTATAGGGTTTTCAGGTGTCACACAGTCTAGGCACGAGGGCATGCAATCATCTATCATAAAGATCTTTGCATGGGCATAGCAGTCAGGGAGAGCTCTAGGGGTTTTATAGAACTCACCCATATGTTCCTTAGTTTGGGATCAAGTCAGTCGGATGTTTATTTAAAACTTCCGGTTTTCTGCAACACCATCCGTGACAGGATGATTCTGGGAAAGGTCAGGATTTAGCCCAGGGTAGGACCTTGTCAATGCCCTGAAAAGAGCTGGGACCACAGTAACAAACTACACCGTCATGGATTAAAATCCTGAAGGGCACGCAAGGTCCCCCTGTTCACGCCAGCACATGTCCAGGCCCATTTGAAGTTCGCCAATGATCATCTGGATGATCCAGAGGAAGCATGGGAAAAGGTCACGTGGTCAGATGAGACCAAAATAGACCTTTTTGATATCAACTCCACTCGCCGTGTTTGGAGGAAGAAGAAGGATGAGTACAACTCCAAGAACACCGTCCCAACCGTGAAGCATGCGGGTGGAAACTGCACCGTATTGAAGGGAGGATAAATGGGGCCATGTATCACGAGATTTCAGCCAACGACCTCCTTCCCTCAGTAAACTTGAAAGATCTGGAGAAGATCTGTATGAAAGAGCGGACCAAAATCCCTGCTGCAGTGTGTGCAAACTTGGTCAAGAACTACTGGTGCAGTGTCCTGAAACATACTGTGATTGTGTTTCATGTAAATTGTGCTTGTATATAGGTTCCACTAAAGTTGCATAGGGAGGGGGAGGTTCGAACAAGCCCCCCAGGGCTGACTACGCCCTGCACACAGTACAGAGGAGAAGTAGAAGGAGGTCAAGTGTGTGTGTGATGTCTGAGGACAAAGGTGCACCTCAGCAGCTATCTTGGAGAGTTACAAAAACTCCAAAGTTAGTTCCATGTACCAGCCCATAGAAGGGAAAGATTACAGAAGAACCAGGCAACTCAGAGAGGGAGTGAAAATATTGGAAAAGGAAGGTAACTGTTGTTTATCAGGCTCTAGTCTCCTTTGCATTAGGTAGAGAGATTCTAATCTACAAGCTGCCCACCATAACCAAGGACATAAAAAAGGCCATCTGTCAGCGATATTTGTGGTCACGTGTTTCTTCCTACTACCCGGCCAGGCCGCCTCTCATTCATCCTGTATTAGTTTGTCACGTGACCCATGACGTAGCAGTCACGTGGAGCAGGAATCCCGGTCCGGGGGGGGGGACGCTCGCAGGAGGACGATGCGAGCATCCTCCTCTCCAAGGAAATGAGTCACGTGATCGCAGAAACAGCGATCACGTGACCTGAAGATTAAACCAGCACGATAATTTTTTTTAATTTTTTTTATAATGGAATGGTTGTGTTTTTCAAATATAGCACAACACAGTAGATTTGTATAAACACCCCTTATCCTCTTCCCCATATGTTTTTTTACTTTTAATGTGTTTTAAGCTTGAACCCCAATATGCTAATGGAGGAGGCTGCAACTCCCATTGGGCTGATCAGGTGTCCCTTTTTGGCGGTTTTTAAGATATAAATCAATAATAAATCAGGCTGGCTCACAGTATTTTTGCATACACAAAATTTATTATCCCAATAAAAATATCATTAAAATGTTAAAATGTTGAAACATAACCTTATTCCATATCAGCATATATACATATAGATAAATATAATGTGGAGCTCACGCATACATCTATATAACTGGAGTACTCCAATAAATGTGACCTCTTTGCTTTTAAATGTTATCAAAAAAATTGACTACTAAAAATAATCGTATAGCTTTGTGCGATTTTACCAGTAGTTGGAACCTAGATGGTTCGAAGAAATGTCCTTGTTGCGATTTTAAATGATGCAAAATTCGCGCTCAAACAGCGCTTCCAGATGGTGGATACCTCGCTTTCGGCCCATGCTGGTTCACTGCCGCCTCGTTCGCAGTGATCCCTCGTGTCGATCTATGTGGCGTCCCAGGGATTCGCTGATCAAAATAGGATATGCAGGTCACTGTTGTGTGACGTAACCAGTATAGCAGAATCCGATTGGTTTAATCGATATAACGGAATTCAATGTGACCCAGCTTTCTGTGCGTTTCTTCCAATACTGCAAAAAGGACTTTGCGATTATTTTATCAAATTTATTTTATCGAGGGTGGTGAGTCCAATACTGGCACTAAGGGACATCAGGTCAAAATACCACCACAGTCGATCTGTCTATGTCGGCATGTTCTATGCATCGTATTGATTCTGCTGCATGAATTGAACCCTATACCAATCGAACTCTGCTTCATCGGCTTCCGTTATATCGATTAAACCAATCGGATTCTGCTATACTGGTTACGTCACACAACAGTGAACTGCGTATCCTATTTTGATCAGCGAATCCTTTCCCAGATAGGTGAAAATTGATAACATTTGACAGCAAAGAGGTCACATTTATTGGAGTACTCCAGTTATATAGATGTATGCGTGAGCTCCGCATTATATTTATCTATATGTATATATGCTGATATGGAATAAGGTTATGTTTCAACATTTTAACATTTTATTGATATTTTTATTGGGATAATAAATTTTGTGTATGCAAAAATACTGTGAGCCAGCCTGATTTATTATTGATTTATTTCTCCTTGATCAGCTGGTAACTGATAGGCTGGGCTCCAGTACCGTATTTTTTGCCCCATAAGACGCACTTTTTCTCCCCCCAAAATGGGGGGAAAATGCCCCTGGGTCTTATGGGGCGAATGCTTGCAGTTTTACATCGCAAGCTGCGATATACGAGCGAGCAGGGACTCGGGGAGGGACTGGGAGGAGGAGCTGGGGGCCGGCAATAGCGGCGGGGCAGTGCAGTCAGTGTAGTATAGCCCCGCCCCGCCGCTGCGGTATACTAATATAAGATGTTTTATTCAATTAATAGTTATTAAACATGCCCCCTCACTCCTAATAGTACCCTACATCCTAACAGCTTCTGTAGAATGCAGGCAGGCAGGCCGGGCGGGCGGCAGCATAACTCCCTGATGTCATGTGCCTGCGCCGCCTACTTTATGAATGAAGCAGGCAAGTGACGTCATTGAGGGACGCGCCGGCTGCCCGGCCTGCCTGCCGGCATTGTACAGAAGCTGTTAGGATGTAGGGTACTATTAGGAGTTGGGGGGCATGTTTAATAACTATTAATTGAATAAGACATCTTATATTAGTATACCGGAGTGGCGGGGGATCTGTGGATGACATTTTTATGGGGGACATCTGTGGATGGCACAGTTATGGGCTGGGGGGGTCTGTGGATGGCACAGTTATGGGGTGGGGGGGTCTTTGGATGGCACATATGTAACAGTGCCACCCACAGATCCCCCCCTGTAACAGTGCCACCCACAGATCCCCCCCTGTAACAGTGCCACCCACAGATCCCCCCCTGTAACAGTGCCACCCACAGATCCCCCCCTGTAACAGTGCCACCCACAGATCCCCCCCTGTAACAGTGTCCGTCATCCACAGATCCCCCCCATAATAGTGTCAGTCATCCACAGATCCCCCCCATAACAGTGTCCGTCATCCACAGATCCCCCCATAACAGTGTCCGTCATCCACAGATCCCCCCATAACAGTGTCAGTCATCCACAGATCCCCTCATAACAGTGTTCGTTATCCACAGATCCCCCATAACAGTGTCCGTCATCCACAGATCCCCCCATAACAGTGTCAGTCATCCACAGATCCCGCCCATAACAGTGTCCATCATCCACAGATCTCCAGTAATAGTGCCATTCACAGACCACCATTAGTTCCAAACCCACAGCACACCTTTTGGTTAAAAATATTTTTTTTCTTATTTTCCTCCCCAAAAACCTAGGTGCGTCTTATGGGCCGAAAAATACGGTAGTTTGCTGGTGGAACTTCTCTAGAATATATTTATTGGTTTTTAAGATATAAATAGTTGCAATAAGCGTCTATTGTCCCTACCAGCCTGTTAACCTGAAGAAGGGAACCTTGGTATCCGCGAAACGCACAGTTTTTACCTGATGTGCACTACCGGAATAAAAGAAAATTGCTCATCTGAACTAAACTGTCTGGACCAGTGTCGTTTTGCGCCCTTGTGTGATCCTGCTATATTTCTATCTGTCAGAATATAGTATTCCTAGGGAGGATACAGAAGTATATGATTATACAGTACAGAAGACATAGTACATCCCTCCAGCCTGGAGAAACAAGGGAGAAAGATTGATTGTCATAGAAAACTGCCCCTTATGCAACTTCTGGGAACTAATCTGAATCACTGTAAAAACCGCCTTGCGGTAAATGACTTTTGCATACATTTATGACCTTTGGATAAGCTTCAGTAAAGTACTGGGAGTTTGTTAAGAAACTTTTCATGCAATAAAATGCAAATTAATTATTTAAAAATCATACAATGTGATTTTATGGATTTTCTTTTAGATTCTGTCTCTCACAGTTGAAGTGTACCTACGATAAAAATTACAGACCTCTCCATGCTTTGTAGGTGGGAAAACTACCAAAATTACCAGTGTATCAAATACTTATTTTCCCCACTGTATGTACCAGCCAATGCATCCTCTGCAGTTCAACGAGCCACAGCACCCCAATTACAAATCCAGTAAGCCCACTTAAACTAGGGTACTCAGGAGGTATGTGTCTCTGTGCAGTTGTTTTTGTTGCCAGACAAATTGCTTCATGATTGGTAGAATTACATATAACCAGCTTGTCATTCATTCGGCCAACATCTTTATTTCCTGCTTCTTCTATACACATGCATGCAGAGCCAAGCGTGTACATGTGTCCTGAACAGGGAGACATGAGAAAACCACTGCCAGAAGCCACTTTTCTCCCCGAGAACAAAAAGATCGGGCAGTTGAAATACAACAGTCCGATCCTTATCTTCCCAGCAGGATCATACACAGATCTCATAGGGCTCCATAGCAAAACAGTATGGGCCCCCTACTCCTAGTTTCCCACTGTACACACGTCAATCACTCCCAGGCAATGCAGAATATGCGAAACAAATGTCTGATGAAGTTACGTTATTTTTTTTATTAAGTGGAAGAAATTTTTATTTTAATTGAATACAAACTGTAATAAAAAAAAGTTGCCTTTGGCCACCATATTCCGCACTTATTGCTTTATAAATTCATAGGGTTCATGTACAACACAAAAGTAACTGGGTAATATACAACTGAAACACTAGGAGTCAGCGCCCTGCTCGTAAGAGCTTACAATCTATGAGGAGTTGGGGGTGACACATAAGGTAGTTGATTGTGATAAGTAGGATTTGAGCCATTATTAAACTGAAAGGAGTGGTGCCGGCCGATCTGCTTCGGGTTTGGGACTGCTAGAGGTTCGAGTTCAGGCCTGAGGAGTTGGTGGGGGAGAGGTTTAGTCGGGGAAAAGTCATTTTAGGTAGATTGATAAGCTTGCCTGAAAAGGTGTGTTTTTAAGGCACTTTTGAAGGTGGAGAAGTTGTGAATTGACCAACCTTTATGTCGAAAAAGTGGAACAGGTGCTTCAAACATATGGCGCTCATTCTGAGCACCATATTTCTCAATGTATGTGAACCAGAAAACTAGCAAAAATACACAGATAAATCTCTTGTTTCTCTTATGATGCCTGCAGCCACCACTAGAGGGAGCTCATAGGAATTAATACAACTACCATGGAAGGTGTAATAATCTCTTTGCATTGAGCTCCCCTAGTAGCAGCTGTGTGAAAATGCAATGGTTTAACATGAAGAGAAGAGCAAGCTCTGTGTGGGTCCCCCCTCCCCCCAGGACGCCATAGCAGTTACGTGGTCTGCCTCTATTGCAGGTACGCTACTGATTCCCAGACATCTGCATTGGGAAAGAGACAGGAGGCCTCCATATCAGGTCATTGGCTGGTCCCCAGGTGTCTGCCTATTATATTGCCACAAGGTGGGTGGCTCCACCATTAACCTAATTATTGATACCCACCTCTTTATCTTGGCTGTCACCTTTATCTCTATTTGTAGATTATTGCCATTTAGCAATTAGTTTTGAGTAGGGTGACTACTTTCATAACCCCAAAAGGAGGACACCACCCCCGAGGGTGACAATATAACACACATAATGGCAATCGTAATCTATATACAGTAATAGAGTAATGAGCGAGCACTCATACACTTGGCAACCAAATTGACATGTGCAGAAAATATTTATTAAATCCCCATAAAATACAAGTAATAAAATTTATAAGAACAATGTAGCAATAATATACAACATTACAGTCACATATATTGTGGTAGATATGATCAACACTATATTCATATGACTCAATAGTGTCGATAAATTCAATAATATATATCACACCAAGAAACTTCAAGTATATGCCGTTATTTGGGAAAGAGGGGGTATTATCTTCTAGCGCTCTATCCCAATTTGGGAAACTGAATGTCACTGAAAATGCTGTAGGTGTATTCACTGGGAGTGCAATATGTTCATAAAGTGTCCACAGGAATCCTGATAATGTGAAAAGTCTCTTAGAGCATATCCTTTTATGGTCGATATGAGCTTTGGATTGAAGAAAACTTTAAATCGATATTTGGCTTACCGTCTAGCGTCTGCTGTCTCCCTATTGCTTCAATGGAGCTTTAAATATTTGCCGGCTTATTCAGTCGCTCCATACAGCAAGCTGGTTTAAATTTCGCGGGAGTTCCAAAGATCGCAGGAGTTGCCACTCTGTTCCGCAATTTCCTTTGGTGCAGCTTTCGACGATAAGAATAGTTAATCCTTTACTGTAGAGATTTTCTTCTGTATGGCCATACAGTATTATCGGAGGCTTTTCAATGCAGGTACATCACTTGTTTCACCATACGCGTTACGGGTAGATTCACTCTCCCTTCCTCAGTGGTCAAGTGTCTGCCTGCTCTGCCTCCATTTTTATCCATTCCTTTGATTGCTTCCCAAATCTCGGACACCTGTTGTTCATGCTACTCCCAGTTTGCAAGGGAATCCTCCCACATAATCAAGGGATAATTCTATACAGCCTTGATTTAGGAAAAAAAAAAAAAAAAAAAAAAATTTTTTTTTTCTTTTCTTTTCCTCTTGCAGTTTCCATGCGTTTTTTATGCGTTTTTTTGGGGACACATGCGTTTTTTGGCCCAGATGTCCCAATTGGTGTGATATATCATTATGTGAAATATAAACTTGATATCTGATTGCCAACACTTATAAAATTACTTTTTATAATAAAATATTATTAAACAAATTTTCAAGATTAAAATATCAATATAAGAATATAAAACAATAAATAATAAATGTGAGGAATCTTGAAAGTTTCATAGGAATCCTAGAGTTTGATACAATTATTCGGATTTGATACAATTATTCGAATAATTGTATCAAACTCTAGGATTCCGATGAAACTTTCAAGATTCCTCACATTTATTATTTATTGTTTTATATTCTTATATTGATATTTTAATCTTGAAAATTTGTTTAATAATATTTTATTATAAAAAGTAATTTTATAAGTGTTGGCAATCAGATATCAAGTTTATATTTCACATAATGATATATCACACCAATTGGGACATCTGGGCCAAAAAACGCATGTGTCCCAAAAAAACGCATAAAAAACGCATGGAAACTGCAAGAGGAAAAGAAAAAAAAAAAAGAAAAAAAAAATTTTTTTTTTTTTTTTTTTAAATCAAGGCTGTATAGAATTATCCCTTGATTATGTGGGAGGATTCCCTTGCAAACTGGGAGTAGCATGAACAACAGGTGTCCGAGATTTGGGAAGCAATCAAAGGAATGGATAAAAATGGAGGCAGAGCAGGCAGACACTTGACCACTGAGGAAGGGAGAGTGAATCTACCCATAACGCGTATGGTGAAACAAGTGATGTACCTGCATTGAAAAGCCTCCGATAATACTGTATGGCCATACAGAAGAAAATCTCTACAGTAAAGGATTAACTATTCTTATCGTTGAAAGCTGCACCAAAGGAAATTGCGGAACAGAGTGGCAACTCCCGCGATCTTTGGAACTCCCGCGAAATTTAAACCAGCTTGCTGTATGGAGCGACTGAATAAGCCGGCAAATATTTAAAGCTCCATTGAAGCAATAGGGAGAAAGCAGACGCTAGACGGTAAGCCAAATATCGATTTAAAGTTTTCTTCAATCCAAAGCTCATATCAACCATAAAAGGATATGCTATAAGAGACTTTTCACATTATCAGGATTCCTGTGGACACTTTATGAACATATTGCACTCCCAGTGAATACACCTACAGCATTTTCAGTGACATTCAGTTTCCCAAATTGGGATAGAGCGCTAGAAGATAATACCCCCTCTTTCCCAAATAACGGCATATACTTGAAGTTTCTTGGTGTGATATATATTATTGAATTTATCGACACTATTGAGTCATATGAATATAGTGTTGATCATATCTACCACAATATATGTGACTGTAATGTTGTATATTATTGCTACATTGTTCTTATAAATTTTATTACTTGTATTTTATGGGGATTTAATAAATATTTTCTGCACATGTCAATTTGGTTGCCAAGTGTATGAGTGCTCGCTCATTACTCTATTACTACATTTGCCTTTAAGAGAGGGTGGGGTGATTCCCTCTATATGAGCTTGCAGCACCATACCTTAACTACTTGCTAGTGAGCCACCACAACCTACCACTATTTTTTGTACGCACTATTCACCCCTGTGTGTGAGCTCCTTTACAGTAGATTATGGACATTTGGCACCACATTGAAAGCAAAAAGGCGAAAGCAGAAAATTTTAAATTTGATGATATGCAGGATGATGTTTTTAGTAGCGATAAAGCTATGGCAGATGTCTTTAGAGAATTAGAGGGACTGCTACAGAAACAACTCAGACAGTATTGGGAGATAAGGTCCCTACAGCAGTATATAGAGCATGGTAAAATTCCTAAGGGGTTAATTTTGAATAAAACCCCAGCACAAGATCTCCTGGATGAGGAGTTTGAGGTGGAATGGAACAGATTACAATTTTCCTGTTCCATTTCACTCATGCAACTCATAATAAAAAGGAGAACAGCACTATTGGAAGTGCTGAATCAAAAAATTGGAAAATTAAAAGACCACCTTGAAAAATTCTCTAGAAATAGTGAATTTGAAATGTGGCAACAAAGACTCTGTAGTGGATTAGATAAAATTGAGAGTGAGATCATTAATAAAAAAAACTAAAAAACACCAGAATACACAGAGAAATCACCAGGGTGAATGATCTGGGGAACAAATTCCCTTATCACAGAATGAGATCCCAAAAGGGAAGAAAAGGGAAGGGGATAGGGATCGGCAGGGCTTATCAGACAGCTACTCAATCTCTGTGACTAACAGATATGAGGAGCTGTCTGATCGGCATTTTTTAGATCATACCCCAGCACATCACAGAGCACGAATACGGCACAGAGAAAGGACACCTCCCAATCACAGTTTAGAATCACCGACACATCACTACAATTTAAGACCCAAGAGCACTTATCAATACCAGAACACAGGGAAGGGACAACATCACATATCACAGAGACAGGATCACCATGCACCCCAAAAGATGAACCACATAGAACAAGTAAGATACCAACACTCAAGACACAGAGGAGGGTCAGAAAGACAAGACGAAGTAAGAGGAAGAGACACATATCACAAAAGACATCACTAGCAACGGATCTCAGCGCAATAATTAACTTAAGTTCAACCACCCTGACTAAAACCCAAAATAATCTGTTAGAGAAAGGTCTGAAGTTTGCCCCCACCAATAAGATGGATAAATTCTCTACGTATATAGGAGTACAAAAACTAATAAGGAATATCTGCCTCAAAAAATATTTTATCAAAAATCCAATTGTGAGGAATGAGAAAGTGATAGTTGAAAAAAACGTAAAAAAGACCAAAAAACCCTAACAAAAACCTCCTAAAAAATAAATCAAATATGTTCCCAAGGAGTGAAATTAGCAAAGAAATAGGAGCCTTTCAGAAGTGTGTAGAGGAAGATATTTGCAAACTAAAGGCTAGACCAAGAGCCACAAACAATCTGACCAGAGGAGAGTTTGAGGCATTGAAACTACTACAAAAAAACCACTCCATCACTATACGCCCCGCGGATAAGGGAGGTGCGGTAGTGGTGATGGACACAATTAATTATAATAGGGAATGTCTCCGACAACTCTCAGATGGGGAGACCTATCAAAAATTGGGGGGAGACCCCCTTGAGAGATTTGAGTTGGAGCTCAGGAGATACAGTATGGACGGATTGGATAATGGTACGATATCACAGCAGGAACTGGATTTCATTTTGGGCACACAGAGGAGGCTACCATGCTTCTACTGTCTGCCCAAAGTGCACAAAAATCCGAATGATCCCCCAGGACGCCCTATCGTCTCAGGGATTGGATCTATCACATCCAACCTGTCCAAATATATAGACGTACAGTTACAGCCAATAGTCAAGAAAACCAATTCCTATATTAAAGATACGACCCAAATCATACAGATTCTGGAAAACTTAGATGTCCAGACTGGATGGATTATGGGTACACTTGATGTTCAGTCACTTTATACTGTGATTGAACATCAGCAAGGAATTGATGCTGTAAAAATGCAATTAATAAGAGATGGCTCGTATGGAGCAATAAAAAAAGAGTTTATAACGAAAGGAATAGAGTATATCCTGAGCCACAACTACTTCTTTTTTGAGGGGGAATTCTTCCTGCAGAAGCGGGGTACCGCCATGGGGACCAGATTCGCCCCCAGCTATGCTAATTTATCCTTGGCCGAGTGGGAATATAACCACATCAAGCCAAGGCTGGGGACGGATCTGGCCCTGTGGCGCCGTTATATAGATGATGTGATCTTCATCTGGAAAAAGAGTAAAGAAGAATTGGAAAAAATCCTAGAAACAATCAATATTAATAATTTAAATCTGGTCTTTACCTCAAACATAAAGGAGAGCACCGAATTCTTGGATTTATTAATCACACAATCTGATAATAAATATATATGTGAGACATTTTGTAAATCCACAGCTAGAAATAGTTATATCGATTTTTCTAGCTGTCACCTGCCGAAATGGCTGACAAATGTTCCCTCTGGTCAGTTCCGTAGGATTAAGCGGAACTGCACAGAGGGACATACTTTTGAGATGGAAGCCATTGAGATGAAAAGACAATTTATTGAGAAGGAATATCCTGAAAACTTAGTGGAGGAGTCACTCAACCAAATTAGGAAATTAGATAGAAGAGAGTTCTTTAATAAGGAGGACAATAAAGATAAAAATGAGATGGATAATGAGGAAGATAAAACACTAAATAAAGAAGCCATTAGAGTTGTTCTTCCATTTAATGAGAATTATAGGAAGATTCAGAAAATTATTAAAACCCATTGGCACCATGTGTTGAATGACAAAATTGTAGGACACTTACTCCCGACTGTTCCGACGATTACCTTCACTAGGGCACCCAATCTAGGTATCAAGGTGGCCCCTACCGTAAAACCGTGGAAACAGAATAAGTTGAGTTTTTCAGGAACTTGGCTGAGTTTGAAGGGTTTTTATAAATGTGGAAGGTGTATGGGTTGTAGAATGAATAAAAAACCCCGCCTGACGACTAATGTCCCCTCGACTCAGAACAACTATAATTGGGAGATAGAAGATTGTCTTACATGTGACTCCAGTGGAGTTATCTACCTTCTCCAGTGCCCCTGTAACAGACAATATATAGGACGTACCAAGAGGCCATTCAAAAAAAGAGTGGCCGAACATATTGCCAACATCAGGAAGGGGTACGATAAACATTCCCTATCTAAACATTATAAAGAGATGCATAATCAGGATCCATCAAGTCTGGTGTTTACGGCACTGGAGAAGGTGGAGAAACACTGGAGAGGCGGTGATTTTATTAGACAAATGTCTAGGATAGAATCCAGACGCATTTATGAATTTGGATCTCTACAACCGAAAGGCCTTAATTCGGAGTTGGAAATTTTTGGATTTATGTAGGTGGGATGTCTCGAGGCCGACGGCACGTCGCATGCTAGGCCGTCTATCGGCGCTGCGACGTGTCCTTGGCTCCGAGATACCCACCCTTCTTTCTCTATCAAATCCGAATAATTGTATCAAACTCTAGGATTCCTATGAAACTTTCAAGATTCCTCACATTTATTATTTATTGTTTTATATTCTTATATTGATATTTTAATCTTGAAAATTTGTTTAATAATATTTTATTATAAAAAGTAATTTTATAAGTGTTGGCAATCAGATATCAAGTTTATATTTCACATAATGATATATCACACCAATTGGGACATCTGGGCCAAAAAACGCATGTGTCCCCAAAAAAACGCATAAAAAACGCATGGAAACTGCAAGAGCTGTATAGAATTATCCCTTGATTATGTGGGAGGATTCCCTTGCAAACTGGGAGTAGCATGAACAACAGGTGTCCGAGATTTGGGAAGCAATCAAAGGAATAGATAAAAATGGAGGCAGAGCAGGCAGACACTTGACCACTGAGGAAGGGAGAGTGAATCTACCCATAACGCGTATGGTGAAACAAGTGATGTACCTGCATTGAAAAGCCTCCGATAATACTGTATGGCCATACAGAAGAAAATCTCTACAGTAAAGGATTAACTATTCTTATCGTCGAAAGCTGCACCAAAGGAAATTGCGGAACAGAGTGGCAACTCCTGCGATCTTTGGAACTCCCGCGAAATTTAAACCAGCTTGCTGTATGGAGGGACTGAATAAGCCGGCAAATATTTAAAGCTCCATTGAAGCAATAGGGAGAAAGCAGACGCTAGACGGTAAGCCAAATATCGATTTAAAGTATTCTTCAATCCAAAGCTCATATCGACCATAAAAGGATATGCTATAAGAGACTTTTCACATTATCAGGATTCCTGTGGACACTTTATGAACATATTGCACTCCCAGTGAATACACCTACAGCATTTTCAGTGACATTCAGTTTCCCAAATTGGGATAGAGCGCTAGAAGATAATACCCCCTCTTTCCCAAATAACGGCATATACTTGAAGTTTCTTGGTGTGATATATATTATTGAATTTATCGACACTATTGAGTCATATGAATATAGTGTTGATCATATCTACCACAATATATGTGACTGTAATGTTGTATATTATTGCTACATTGTTCTTATAAATTTTATTACTTGTATTTTATGGGGATTTAATAAATATTTTCTGCACATGTCAATTTGGTTGCCAAGTTGTCACGGCTGTATGTGGGCAACAATAGTAATACACAGTACAGAGCTACTGACTGGACCCAGAACTAGGGAGGATAACGGGTGACCCCTGTCCGACCCTCAACGCTCTCCCTATTCTGCTAAAGCACATGCCCGGATCCAAATGGCGGAAAGAGGCATGCCCACGTGCCTAAGACTAATGACCACTGTAACCCCTACAATAGTGGAAGGGGCACGGCCACCAGTGCCCTACTCAGTATATGGAGGGAACCGTGGCCACCTCAGATCCAGTCAGAAAATAAACAGGAACACAACAATGTCTGCACACTTAGCTGACGGTGTTGCAGCCGCAGAGAAGATGGATCCAAGGACAGGCTGGCAATATCCGGAGTGCTAGCTGCAGCAGAACACAGGTCCAGTGAACTGATAGCTACAAGTGAAGAAACTAAAGCCAGAGCTACAACTGAAGTGAGAACTATAATCCACATCCTATCATAGGAGGAGGGGTGATATAAAGAGAGGAAAATCAAACACATGAAGGACAGCTGTGGTGAAAGAAACCAAAAGTAAACAGAGTAGTGAGAACTCCTCCCAGCTCTAGTAGTGACATCATCACAGGGGTGGAGAAACAGAGCTGTGAGAACGTCCCAAAGCTCTGGTAGTGACAGTACCCCCCCCTCTACGGGTGGACTCCGGACACCCAGGACCCACCTTCTCAGGATGAGCCCTATGAAATGCCCTGATGAGGCGAGTGGCTTTAATGTCCGACACCGGAACCCACATCCTCTCCTCAGGACCATAACCCTTCCAATGAACGAGGTACTGAAGAGAACCGCGGACCATGCGAGAGTCCACAATTCTGGAAACCTCAAACTCCAGATTGCCATCAACCAAAATCGGAGGAGGAGGCAAAGAGGAGGGTACCGTGGGCTGGACATATGGTTTTAAGAGAGATCTGTGAAATACATTATGTATCTTCCAAACCCGTGGAAGATCAAGACGGAAGGCAACAGGATTGATGACTGACAAGATTTTATAAGGCCCAATAAACTTGGGACCCAATTTCCAGGAGGGAACCTTCAACTTAATGTTTCTAGTAGACAACCACACCAGATCACCCACATTCAGGTCCGGACCAGGCACACGTCTCTTATCAGCCACACGCTTATACCTCTCACTCATCTTTTTAAGATTACCCTGAATCTTTTGCCAAATGGTAGACAAAGACGAGGAAAATCTCTCCTCCTCAGGTAAACCAGAAAGAGCCCCTCCCGAGAATGTCCCAAACTGTGGATGGAACCCATATGCACCAAAGAATGGTGACTTATCAGAAGATTCCTGACGACGGTTGTTCAGAGCAAACTCAGCAAGAGGGAGAAATGAACACCAATCCTCCTGGTTCTCTGAAACAAAACAGCGCAAATATGTCTCCAGATTCTGATTGAGGCGCTCAGTCTGACCATTCGACTGCGGATGAAAAGCAGAAGAGAAGGACAGCCGAACCCCCAGGCGAGAACAGAAAGCCTTCCAGAACCTGGACACAAACTGCGTGCCTCTATCGGAAACAATATCAGAGGGAATGCCGTGCAATTTAACAATATGGTCGACAAAAGCTTGCGCCAACGTTTTAGCATTAGGTAAACCAGGGAAAGGTACGAAATGAGCCATCTTGCTAAAACGGTCCACCACCACCAGGATCACCGACTTCCCCGAGGAACGAGGAAGATCCGTGATAAAGTCCATGGACAGGTGTGTCCAAGGACGGGAAGGAATGGGTAACGGGAGAAGGGAACCTGAAGGCCGTGAACGAGGGACCTTAGCGCGAGCGCACGTCTCACAAGCAGCCACAAAACCCTCCACCGACTTACGAAGAGCCGGCCACCAAAATCTCCGAGCAATGAGATCCACCGTGGCTCTACTCCCGGGGTGACCAGCAAGAACCGTATCATGATGCTCCTTAAAGAGTTTGTGACGTAGCTCAGGAGGCACGAACAACTTCCCAGAAGGACAACGGGCAGGTGTCTCAGTCTGGGCAGCCTGGACCTCGGCCTCCAAATCGGAATATAGAGCAGAAACAACTACCCCCTCCGCCAAAATGGGACCCGGGTCCTCGGAGTTTCCTCCTCCCGGAAAACAGCGAGAGAGAGCATCAGCCTTCACATTTTTTATCCCAGGTCGGAATGTAACAACAAAATTGAATCTGGAGAAGAACAGAGACCATCTGGCCTGTCTCGGATTCATACGCCTGGCCGACTCCAAGTATGCCAGATTCTTATGGTCGGTAAAAACGGTGATAGGGTGCCTGGCCCCCTCCAACCAATGGCGCCATTCCTCGAAAGCCAACTTGATGGCCAACAACTCCCTATCGCCCACATCATAGTTTCTCTCTGCCGGGGAGAGTTTTTTAGAGAAAAAGGCACAGGGTCGCCACTTGGCAGGGGAAGGGCCCTGGGACAAAACCGCACCCACACCCACCTCGGAAGCATCCACCTCAACAATAAAAGGTAAGGAAACATCGGGATGCACCAAGACGGGAGCAGACGCAAAATTCTCTTTAATCTTAGAAAAGGCTGCAAGCGCCTCCTCCGACCAAGAGGAAAAATCCGCCCCCTTTTTTGTCATGTCAGTGAGGGGTTTGACAACAGAGGAATAATTCAAAATGAACTTTCTGTAATAGTTCGCAAAACCCAGAAAGCGCATCAATGCCTTCTGATTCTCAGGAAGCTCCCACTCAAGTACAGCACGGACCTTCTCGGGATCCATGCGAAAACCAGAAGCAGAGAGGAGAAAACCCAGAAATTGAATCTCCGATACCATAAAAAGACATTTCTCCAGCTTGGCGTACAATTTATTTTCCCGCAGAATCTGCAGAACCTGAAAAAGATGATCCTGATGGGTCTGAACATCAGGGGAAAAAATCAAAATATCATCAAGATACACCAATACAAATTTCCCCATTAAATGATAGAAAATACTATTAACAAAATGCTGAAAGACGGCCGGAGCATTCATCAGGCCGAAAGGCATAACGAGATTCTCGAAATGCCCGTCAGGGGTATTAAAGGCCGTTTTCCATTCATCCCCCTCTCTGACCCTGACCAGGTTGTACGCGCCTCTCAAATCCAATTTGGAAAACACCTTGGCCCCAACAATTTGATTGAAGAGGTCCGGGATCAGAGGAAGGGGATAGGGATCGCGAATCGTGATACGGTTCAGCTCCCTAAAATCTAGGCAAGGTCTCAGAGAGCCATCTTTCTTTTTAACAAAAAAAAAACCCGCGGCCACAGGTGACTTTGAGGGACGAATATGCCCCTTTTCGAGACTCTCGGAGATGTAAGTTCGCATAGCGATTCTTTCCGGTTGTGAGAGATTGTAGAGGCGTGCTTTTGGCAGCTTGGCGCTGGGAATGAGGTTAATGGGACAGTCAAACTCCCGGTGAGGAGGTAGCTCCTGAACACCGCTCTCGGAAAACACGTCCGAGAAATCAGAGAGAAATGATGGCACCGTTTTAGTAGACACCTCTGCAAAAGTCGCTGTGAGACAATTCTCTCTACAAAAGTCACTCCACTCATTTATTTGCCTTCCTTGCCAATCAATAGTGGGGTTATGTCTAGTGAGCCAGGGTAACCCCAAAACTAGAGGAGACGGCAATCCGTTAAGGACAAAACAAGATATATCCTCCACATGAGTGTCACCTACAGCTAGCCGGATATTGTGAACAATGCCTTTCAGAGATCTCTGTGAGAGTGGAGCAGAGTCAATAGCAAAAACAGGTATATCTTTATCTAATGTGCAAACCTGAAAACCATGCATGGCTACAAATTGAGTGTCAATAAGATTGACGGCTGCTCCACTATCGACAAAAATCTCACAAGAAATGACTTTGCTCTCTAGCGCCACCCTGGCAGACAGGAGAAAACGGGAACTGCAGGTCAGAGGAAAAGCATCAAATCCTACATCAACTTTGCCCAAAGTAGCAGATGAAGCAGAACTTGATGATTTACCTTTTGAGATTTTTCTCTTATTATCGCTCTTAGTACGGTTCAAGAATCTCCTAGATGGACAAACATTTGCCAAATGACCTATGCCCCCACAACAAAAACAGACCATACTCTGAGGACTAAATCCTCTTTTATCAGGGGCAAGTCGAGCTAGCTGCATGGGTTCCTCCTCAGAGGGGAGCGAGACAGGATGAGGCCCCTGCACACTGAATGAGTCCGCACCACTTCCCCTAGACTGACAATGGCTGGACAGAGAGGTCTCGTTTCTTTCTCTTAGACGCCTGTCAAGGCGTACCGCCAATGACATGGCAGACTCTAAGGACGTTGGTCTCTCATGGAAAGCAAACGCATCTTTTAATCTCTCCGAGAGACCATGACAGAACTGACTCCGGAGTGCAGCATCATTCCAACCCGAATCAGCTGCCCATCTCCGAAATTCAGAACAATAAAGCTCCGCAGACCGTTTGTTCTGGCATAAAACACGTAGGTTAGATTCGGCCAGAGCAACACGATCCGGGTCATCATAAATCTGCCCCAGGGCCACAAAAAATCCCTCCACGGATCGAAGGGAGGGATCCCCTGATGGCAGCGAAAAAGCCCAAGTCTGAGCATTACCCCTGAGCAGGGAGATGACAATCCTCACCCTCTGCTCTTGATTACCAGAAGAGTGAGGACACAAGCAAAAATGGAGTTTGCATGCCTCTCTGAAACGAACAAAATTCTCACTGCCCCCGGAGAACGTCTCCGGAAGTGAGACCTTTGGCTCGCAACAGACTCCATGAGCCGGAGCAGGGCCCAATGCTTGAAGCTGAGTCATAGTTTGACGGAGATCCGCTACTTCCAAAGAAAGACCCTGCATGCGGTCAACCAGGCCAGAAAGCGGATCCATGTCAAAAAAGGACGGTTTTGGTGGATTATAATGTCACGGCTGTATGTGGGCAACAATAGTAATACACAGTACAGAGCTACTGACTGGACCCAGAACTAGGGAGGATAACGGGTGACCCCTGTCCGACCCTCAACGCTCTCCCTATTCTGCTAAAGCACATGCCCGGATCCAAATGGCGGAAAGAGGCATGCCCACGTGCCTAAGACTAATGACCACTGTAACCCCTACAATAGTGGAAGGGGCACGGCCACCAGTGCCCTACTCAGTATATGGAGGGAACCGTGGCCACCTCAGATCCAGTCAGAAAATAAACAGGAACACAACAATGTCTGCACACTTAGCTGACGGTGTTGCAGCCGCAGAGAAGATGGATCCAAGGACAGGCTGGCAATATCCGGAGTGCTAGCTGCAGCAGAACACAGGTCCAGTGAACTGATAGCTACAAGTGAAGAAACTAAAGCCAGAGCTACAACTGAAGTGAGAACTATAATCCACATCCTATCATAGGAGGAGGGGTGATATAAAGAGAGGAAAATCAAACACATGAAGGACAGCTGTGGTGAAAGAAACCAAAAGTAAACAGAGTAGTGAGAACTCCTCCCAGCTCTAGTAGTGACATCATCACAGGGGTGGAGAAACAGAGCTGTGAGAACGTCCCAAAGCTCTGGTAGTGACACAAGTGTATGAGTGCTCGCTCATTACTCTATTAATACATTTGCCTTTAAGAGAGGGTGGGGTGATTCCCTCTATATGAGCTTGCAGCACCATACCTTAACTACTTGCTAGTGAGCCACCACAACCTACCACTATTTTTTGTAATCTATATACAGTAACAGTGTCAGAGGACATTACAGGGAGGATGTATAAGAGGAGGGGACTACAACTCCTAGCATGTCCAGGCTGATAATTTGGGATATCTTAGGACAGGAGGGGGTAGAAGAGGAGATAACTACAACAACCAGCATGTCCAGGAAGGTATTATGGGATATCAGAGGACATTTTAGGGAGGGAGTATAAGAGGAGAGGACTTTAACTCTCAGGATGTCTAAGCCGTTATTATGAGATGTTAGAGGATATTTCCAGAAGTGGTTTATAAAAAAGAGGACTACAACTCCCAGCAACTCCAGGCCGTTATTATGGTATAACAGAGGATATTACAAGGAGGTGGTATAAGAGGAGAGGACTACATTTCCAGCATGCCCAGGCAGGTATTATGGGATATCAGAGGACATTTCAGGGAGGGGGTATATGAGTATAGGACTACAACTCCCAGTATGTTAAGGCTGTTATTATGTGATATCAGTGGACATTACAGGCATCAGATATAAGAGGAGAGAACTACAACTCCCAACATGCCCAGGCGGGTATTATGGGATATTATAGGACAATTCAGAGTGGAAGTATCAGAGGAGAGGACTATAACTCCCAGCATGTCCAGGCCATTATTATGGGATATCAGAGGACAATTTAGAGAGGAGTATAAGAGAAGAGGACTTCAACTTTCAAAGTTTCTCGGGCTCACCATTCCTCTACTGCTGAACTCCGCCCCAGCTGCACTGATTAAATGGCAGATACATCATCACAGGTCCTTGCAACATCTCTCCACTGCTGAGATCCAGCCCCTTCTGCTATGATCACATGATGGTGAGATCATCACAGGTCCTTCAGCTCTTGAAACACAGATAATACAAATTGAACCAGTATGTAGGTGCACGAACACAGAACTGGCACCTAGTTGATATATGGAGTGTTTGTTCAACACTCAAATGAAAATCAAGTCAAAGTCTTGAAACATGTAGAAAAATGTAAAATCAGTTTTGCTTATGAATTTCTGGTGGACAACCACCCTTAGTCATAGCTATCACTAAGGGTGGTTGTCCACCAGAAACGCATAAGTGAAATTGATTTAAAAATGTTCTATATCCATCAGGTCTTGCTCTGTAGCATATTTTAGTGCCCACCTAGCGCCCCCCACCCTTCCTCCTTGAGAATGACAGACATTTTAGGTAACTTATAAATCCCGTCTGGACAATTTTTTAGTTCACAGAAGACATGTCCAGGAAATAGAGAACATATAGTCACCCTAGCCAGTGTTGTGTACTTTCTGTATCCCAGTTGGGGCAACATTGGGATGCAAGTTTAAAGGGATCAGGGGCAGATTCGAGGACAGAGTCGTCCTTGTCAGGGCAGATGCTCTATATTAACCTGTAGAGGACCCGTGCCATACATGTACGGCGCAGATGTCCGTGACTTAAGTACCAGCGCCGTACATGTACGGCACTGTGATCGGGCGGGTGCAGGAGATGCGCCCCCGCCCGATACGTGGCAGGGGTTCGGCAGTCACTGATAGCCGTACCCCTGCTGCATGCGCCGGCTTCAGTGAAATCACTGATGCCAGCGCATTAACCCTTGATGCGATGTCCTTCCTTAGGCATCGTGGCTGCCTTCCGGGAGAGCCTGTGAGATCCAGCCCCCTGGATCTCACAGGCAGGAAGGCTGTAAGTGTATTACAGTGTGTAATACACTTACAGCCAATGCATGACAATACAAAAAACAATAAAAAAAAATAAAAAAACTATCGCTCAGAATATGGAGACACTAAAACATAGTTTTTTGGGTTTCAAAAATGCTGTTATCATGTAAAGCTTAAGTAAATAAAATATACGTATTAGGTACTGGCGCATCCGTAACAATCTGCTCTATAAAAATACCACATGACCTAACCCCTCAGATGACTGCCGTAAAAAAAAAAAATGGTGTAAAAAAAGCCAATTTTTGTCACCTTACATCACAAAAATAGCAAGCGATCAAAAAGTCATATGCACCCCAAAATAGTGCCAATCAAACCGTCATCTCATTCCGCAAAAATCATACCCTACCTAAGACAATCATCCAAAAACTGAAAAAACTATGGTTCTCAGAATATGGAGACACTAAAACATGATTTATTTTTTGTTTAAAAAATGATACTATTGTGTAAAACTTACATAAATTTTAAAAAAGTAGACATATTAGGTATCGCCGCGTCCCTAATAACCTGCTCTATAAAAATATCACATGAACTAACCCCTCAGTTGAATACCGTAAAAAAAAAACGGTGTAAAAAAGCCATTATTTATCATCTTACATCACAAAAAGTCTAATAGCAAGCGATCAAAAAGTCATACACACCCCAAAATAGTGCCAATCAAATCGTCATCTCATCCCGCAAAAATCATACCCTATCTAAGACAATTGCTCAAAAACTGAAAAAACTATGGCTCTCAGACTATGGAGACACTAAAACATGATTTTTTTGTTTAAAAAATTTAATCATTGTGTAAAACTTACATCAAAAAGTAGACATATTAGGTATCGCTGCGTCCGTAATAACCTGCTCTATAAAAATATCACATGACCTAACCCCTCAGATGAATACCGTAAAAGAAAAAAAACGGTGTCAAAAAAGCCATTTTTTGTCACCTTACATCACAAAAAGTGTAATAGCAAGCGATCAAAAAGTCATATGCACCCTATAATAGTACCACTCAAACCATCATCTCATCCCGAAAAAAATTAGCCCCTACACAACACAGTCACCCCAAAAATAAATAAAACTACGCCTTTCAGAATGTGGAGACACTAAAAAAAAAAAAAAAAAAAATTCTTGTTACAGGGACTGAAAACAAACAACCTAAAAAAGTTGTCATATTTGGTATTGTCGCGTCCGTAACAACCTGCTCTATAAAAATACCACATGATCTAACCTGTCAGATGAATGTTGTAAAAAGCAAAAAAAAAAAACGGTGCCAAAACAGCTATTTCTTGTTACCTTGCCTCACAAAAATGGTAATATAGAGCAATCAAAAATCATATGTACCCTAAAATAGTACCTACAAAACTGCCACCTTATCCCGTAGTTTTCAAAATGGGGTCACTTTTTTGGAGTTTCTACTCTAGGGGCGCATCAGGGGGGCTTCAAATGGGACATGGTGTCAAAAAAACAGTCCAGCAAAATCTGCCTTCAAAAAACCGTATGGCGTTCCTTTCCTTCTGTGCAATGCCGTGTGCCTGTACAGCAGTTTACGACCACATATGGGGTGTTTCTGGAAACTACAGAATCAGGGCCGTAAACATTGAGTTTTATTTGGCTGTTAACCATTCCTTTGTAACTGGAAAAAATGGATTAAAATGGAAAATCTGCCAAAAAAGTGAAATTCTTAAATTTTATCTCTATTTTCCATTAATTCTTGTGGAACACCTAAAGGGTTTACAAAGTTTGTAAAATCAGTTTTGTATACCTTGAGGGGTGTAGTTTCTAAAATATCATCACTTTTTTGGAGTTTCTACTCTAGGGGTACATAAGGGGTCTTCAAATATGACATGTCAGCTTAGAATTATCCCAGTGAAATCTGCTTTCCAAAAACCATATTGCGTTTCTTTCCTTTTGCGCAATACCGTGTGCCCATACAGCAGTTTACGACCACATATGGGGTGTTTCTGTAAACTACCAAAAAAGTGAAATTTTGAAATTGTATCTCTATTTTCCATTAATTCTTGTGGAACACTTAAAGGGTTAGCAAAGTTTGTAAAATCAGTTTTGAATACCTCAAGGGGTGTAGTTTCTAAAATTGAGTCATTTTTGGGGGGTTTCTATTATGTAAGCCTCATAAAGTAACTTCAGACCTGAACTTTTCTGAAAAATTTCAAGATTTGCTTCTAAACTTCTACGCCTTCCAACGTCCCCCAAAAATAAAATGGCATTCACAAAATGATCCAAACATGAAGTAAACATATGGGGAATGTAAAGTAATAACTATTTTGGAGGTGTTACTATCTATTATAAAAGTAGAGAAATAGAAATTTTGAAATTTGCTAATTTTTACAAATTTTTTGTATATTTGCAATTTTTTTTATAAATAAAAATACATTTTTTGACTCAATTTTATCACTGTCACGAAGTACAATATGTGATAAGAAAACAATCTTAGAATGGCCTGGATAAGTAAAAGCGTTTTAAAGTTATCACCACATAAAGTGACATATGTCAGATTTGCAAGAAATGGCCTGGTCCTTAAAGGGCTTCTGTCACCCCACTAAACATTTTTTTTTTTTTTTTTTTGGTTACTTATAATGCCTATAATGCGATTTATGCATACATACTGTAATTAATCATTTTCGTTCAGCAGATTCTGTTAAAAACGTACTTTTAAAATATGCAAATTACCTTGCTACCAGCAAGTAGGGCGTCTACTTGCTGGTAGCAGCCGCATCCTCCTATCCTAAAGACGCCCCGTCCGCATGCTGATTGACAGGGCCAGCGGACGGGATCTTTCTCTGCTGGCCCTGTTTGCATTCAAAATCTGGCGCCTGCGCCGTACCTGTCTTCAGTCGGCGCAGGCGCACTGAGAGGAGGACGCTCGGTCGCTCCTTCCTCAATACGCCTGCGCCGGGTGTAGATGTGATGTCATCGGCGCAGGCGCATTGAGGATGGAGCGACCGAGCGAGCGTCCGCCTCTCAGTGCGCCTGCGCCGACTGAAGACAGGTACGGCGCAGGCGCCAGATTTTGAATGCAAACAGGGCCAGCAGAGAGAGATCCTGTCCGCTGGCCCTGTCAATCAGCATGCGGAGGGGGCGTCTTTAGGATAGGAGGATGCGGCTGCTACCAGCAAGTAGCCGCCCTACTTGCTGGTAGCAAGGTAATTTGCATATTTTAAAAGTACATTTTTAACAGAATCTGCTGAACGAAAATAATTAATTACAGTATGTATGCATAAATCACAGTATAGGGATTATAAGTAACCAAAAAAAATAAAAATGTTTAGTGGGGTGACAGAAGCCCTTTAAGGTGAAAAATGGCAGGGTCCTGAAGGGGTTAATAGGGCATCTAGGTTGTGAATAGGGCAGTTATTAGGTTACCTCATATGTGTTGTGCTGATCATTCTATTACTTTCCCCGTTGCCTCACTGATGATTTGATTGTACAGGGTGGGCCATTTATATGAATACACCTTAATAAAATGGGAATGGTTGGTGATATTAACTTCCTGTTTGTGGCACATTAGTATATGTGAGGGGGGGACTTTTCAAGATGGGTGGTGACCATGGCGGCCATTTTGAAGTCAGACATTTTGAATCCAACTTTTGTTTTTTCAATAGGAAGAGGGTCGTGTGACACATCAAACTTATTGGGAATTTCACACGGAAAACAATGGTGTGCTTGTTTTTAACGTAACTTTATTCTTTCATTAGTTATTTACAAGTTTCTCTTTGTTTACAGCCATTGACATGTTGCCGAGGTTAACACGTGAGGAGGGAATAGAAATTGTGTTGATGTCTGGTGAACGCAGTAACCGGGTCATTGCAGCAGATTTCAATGCAAGACACCCTACGAGACCACCCATCTCCCATGCTACAGTTAGCAAACTGCTTGCTAAGTTTTGTGAAACTGGTTCAGTGTTAGATTTGCCAAAATGTGGACGCATGAAATCTGTCTCTAATGAAGAAACATTAGGGGCTGTCCTAGCTTCATTCAGCAAGAGCCCACAGCGTAGCACTCGCCGCATGTCACTGGAGAGTGGCATTAGTCGAACATCCCTTCGGGGGATATTAGCTACTCACAAATGGCACCCTTACAAACTCCAGCTACTGCAGCATCTCAACGAGGATGACCCAGATCGGCACATGAATTTGCAGAATGGGCAAAACAAGAATTGGAACAGGACCCTCAGTTTACGCAGAAGATTTTGTTCAGTGATGAGGCAAACTTTTATGTGAATGGTGAAGTTAACAAACAAAACCACCGCTATTGGTCTGACACTAACGCACATTGGATAGACCCCTCCAAGACTGTTGGAACAAAAAAATTGATGGTATGGTGTGGTATATGGGGTACAAAGATAGTGGGGCCATTCTTCATCAATGGAAACCTCAAGGCCACTGGATATGCAAAATTGCTACATGATGATGTATTTCCCTCTTTATGCACTGAAGCTGGCACGTTCCCTAAGTTTTTCCAGCAAGATGGTGCACCACCACATTATGGGTGTCAGGTCCGTGCATTCCTAGATGAACAGTTTCCTGGAAAGTGGATTGGTCATCGTGGGCCAGTTGAATGGCCCCCAAGGTCTCACGATCTGACCCCCTTAGACTTTTATCTTTGGGGTCATCTGAAGGCAATTGTCTATGCTGTGAAGATTCAAGATGTGCAGCACCTGAAACTACGGATACTGGAAGCCTGTGCTAGCATTTCTCCTGCCGTGTTGCTATCAGTGTGTGAACAGTGGAAGAAGAGGGTTGCATTGACAATCCAACACAATGGGCAGCACATTGAACACATTTTATAAGTGGTCAGAAACTTGTAAATAACTCATGAAAGAATAAAGTTACGTTAAAACCAAGCACACCATTGTTTTTCTTGTGAAATTCCCAATAAGTTTGATGTGTCACATGACCCTCTTCCTATTGAAAAAAACAAAAGTTGGATTCAAAATGGCCGACTTCAAAATGGCCGCCATGGTCACCACGCATCTTGAAAAGTTTCCCCCCTCACATATACTAATGTGCCACAAACAGAAAGTTAATATCACCAACCATTCCCATTTTATTAAGGTGTGTCCATATAAATGGCCCACCCTGTACTTTTGGTACCATGGACAATAATTGTGTTTGGTTATCACAATTGCTTATCTTTTATTATTCTTCCTTAATTTCAGTAATATGTTTCTGTGATAATGATCCTTGTAAAGCACTGCGGAATATGTTGGCGCTATATAAGCAAGTAAATTAAAATAAATAAATAAATACATTTCATTGGCCACAATGGGGTCAATGAATTGTCTTCTGGATTGCTCGTAAGAACGATCCCACCAGCAATGTTACAGACTAACTGGCCAATCAGCAAGTCAGCTTTTATAAAACTGTCTCCCTGTGGACTTGAACTTTCAGTCGAATGTGAACCTAACAGCTCACATTTTCGGCAGACAGAAATCTGTTAAGAACAATTGTAAACTATTTTTAGAGTTAATTTTCAAATGATGGTTGACCGAAATGATTGATGACTTGTATCTCCTATGTAGGCATCTAGATTCACATCTCATGTCTCTTTATCAGTTAGATATGCCATTTAGATGAATACATCTACTGCTCACATCTCATGTCTTTATCAGTTAGATGTGCCATCTAGATGAATACATCCACTGCTCACATCTCATGTGTCTTTATCAGTTAGATATGCCACTTAGAAGAATACAGCTACTGCCCATATCTCATGTCTCTTTATCAGTTAGATATGTTATCTCGAAAAATGCATTTACTGCTCACATCTCGTGTCTTTATCAGTTAGATGTGCCATCTAGAAAAATGCATCTACTGCCCGCATCTCATGTCTCTTTATCAGTTAAATACGTATGTTCTCTAGAAGAATGCATCTACAGCTCACACCTCATGTCTCTTTATCAGTAAGATATGCAATCTAGAAGAATATATCAAAGAGTCACATTCCATGTGGACAGCATTAGTTTTAATGCCTCAGGTTCCCTGTAACAAGAAGTGCAGACATCCCAGGTAAATCTTCTGTGCATGCAGTGCACCGTCCATGAGGTGAGGTGAGCACTTTTCCTCTAGCATTGCCCCTTCTTGACTGCAGGGTGTGGCAATTTGCCGGGAAGCTGCCAAGCCTGTATTCAGCAGAAGGAGTCCTTCAGCAAAGACCTCTACTCAGCTCCAGCAGTAAGCCGCGGAAAGAAATGTGGCAGATTAGAGATTTCCCTTAAGAGACCAGGACTGTAGGGCATCTCTACAGACTACTAGTAGACTTCTGTTCAGCTCCTGCACAGGAAAGGCACGAAGATCTCTCTTCTGCTGCTGTGCAATAAGCAGAAGAGAGCACAACAAGGTATCACCCTAATTAACCGCTCCCCTGCCCTAGACCAGCAAAAAAATAAGGTGCCTATTAACCATCTGCCTGTCCTAGACCACCAAAGCTCTCAGAAACTTGTCTCATTAACCCACTCATTGTCCTAAACCACCAGTAATCTCTCAATAAATCCTTTCATGGACTAACAAGGATATGCACAGTGGCGTACGTCTAAGGGCACTGTCACACTAACGTTTTTCTTTTCTGACATTGAATTCCATCCTAAGGGCTCAATACCGGAAAAAAAACTGATCAGTTTTATCCTAATGCATTCTGAATGGAGAGCATTCCATTCAGTATGCATCAGGATGCATCAGTTCAGTCCCTCTTACGTTTTTTGGGCAGCATGATGCATTTTTCTCTCCGGCCAAAAATCCTGAACACTTGCCGGAATTAATTTCCATTGAAATGTATTAATGCCGGATCCGGTATTAGGTGTTTCCCGAAAAACCGGATCCGGTTACCCGATCTGCGCATGCGCAGACCTTTAAAAATGAGAGAAAAATTATACTGGATCCGGATCTGGATGACAACCGGAAAGACGGATCCGGTATTGCAATGCATTTGTCAGATGGATCCGCATCCGGATCTGTCTCACAAAAGCATCCGCTTGCTTCCGGATCCGGCATGCAGTTCCGGCGACAGAACTGCTTGCCGGAATCCTCTGCCACAAGTGTGAAAGTAGCCTAATAAAGGCAGACCACGCAGCTGCTTTGGGGTCGGTGAGGTGGGCCAAGGGACCTGCCCATGCAGGAAAGCCCCGTCCCCAAGTACACTTGCATAGCTAGTTGTGAAAACCTAGCTAGCTGTGCAGAAGGACCTGCGATGATGTGATTAGCATGTGATCAGGACAGCCATACAGAGTAGCAGTAGTTTTACAGCTGAGGGACCTGTGATGATGTCACTGTCACGAGACCAGGGCAGGGAGATGGAGCTCAGAGGTGGAGAGGAAAATGTAGTGAAACTACATGGGGAGGAACTTCTATGTGTCAGCGGTGACACTGGGATAGCCCATAAGATCCTAATACTGGGAGCTGTAGTTTTGTCCTACTGTATACCCCTTCATGTAATGTTTACAGATGCCCTACCATAACAGTCTGGGGCACATTCTGGGAGTTGTAGTTGTCACGCAGTGGCGTACCCATCATATAGGCAGACCACGCAGCTGCTATGGGGCCCATGGCATGGGGGGGCCCGGAGCTCATGGAAGGCCCCGCCCCCTACATCTGCAGACAGTTTATCGGGCATTGAGGAAACACGCCCACTTGTCCTCCATTCAGTCCTGGCCAGGTCCTGCTTGCTTCCTCTATGCTCAGGGCCCCCCTCCGAACCCCCCCCCCCCCCATTCTGTACACAATTGAGCACTCTGCTGATGTCCCGACCCTCCGTGTCAGGCTCAAGCAGACAGAACTTCACCGGCCACGCCTACATCCATGAAGCCATGCCCCCGTCCCATGAAGCCACGCCCCCATGGCAAGTCGCAAAAAAAAATACTGCAGCAGGAAAGAATCTGAGGTAGGACACTAGCTGTCTGCCACCTCCCTCTAGCCTGCTGTTACCTATTATCTCCCTCTTGGCACCCACTGAACCTCTCTTGTATGCCCCTCTACTACTCTCCCCACAGAATAGCTGCAAACCTGCAAACATCTGTGGCCTCCCAGCCACTATCATCTCCTATGTTCCCTGAAGTCCCCAGAGACTCCTTGGCACCTTCTGTGACCCAGAGAACCTGTACCAGTTTCTGTGCCCCCTTCTCATAACAGAGCCCCTGCCACCTTTTGTATTCCTTGTCACCACCACCCACTCACAAAGCCCATGGAACCCTCTGTCCTTCTCCAATCTGTGTCTGTCCATCCATCAGTAACTGAGCCCCTATCACCTATTGGACTTGATGTGCCCAATCCCTTAGCACAAAGCCCTTGTCAACTTCTGCCCCCTGATCTATCAGTCCATGCCACCTGCTTCTATCCCCTTTCATATAAAAGAACCCATGCCAGCTGCTGCTCCCCTCGCTCTAATAACAGATCTCCATCAGCTTTTGTCTTTTATGTTCACTCTGTTCTGTCAGAATACTATTCCTTATCAGAATGCTATACCCTCGTCACTTCTGGTGATGTGGCCGCACCGGAAGTGACGAGAATCAGCTGGAGGAGGGGGTGTGCGGCGCTGCGCAAGCGCAGATCCATGGGTAAGTCAAGATTATAGCAGCGCCGCGAGAGAAGCGCCCACTTAATGCGCAAAACCGGACGGGACACACTGCGCCTGGAGCCACGGCTGGGTAGGAGATGGTGCACACGTGCGGCTATATACTCCGGTCCAAATCTACCTACCCCTGAGTGTGCACGCGTGGTGTAATCCTGATGTGTGTGGCCGACGGGAGTATATAGCCGCACATGCACACCCTCTCCTACCCAGCCGTGGCTCCGAGCGCAGGAGCAGTGTGTCCTGGACGGTTTCACGCATGCGCATTAAGTGGTACCTGATAAGGTATAGTATTCTGACAGAACACACTCCCTTCATAGAGCCTCTAGCAGCTTCTAATCTCCCACCCACTGCAGTGTCCCTGACATCTGCCACCTCTAACAGTCCCTAGTGGCACTGACTCTGTGGCAATTATGGGACAAAAAATTGCTAATAGCTGCCCTGTCCCACTGTGTGCAGGATATGGTGGCTTTATCCGTGCACATTGTACTGTATAAGGGTCCATACAGATGTCTGTTGAATGGGTCCGGATCTGTGCGGAACGGGTGCGGACCCATTCATTTTCAAATCCGCATTTCCTCTCTACTGCCCCGAACTTCCGGTCCGCGGCTCCGGAAAAAAAAAGAATAGGAATGATCTATTAAGTGCCGGTGATGTGCACTTGAATGGACCCTTAACAGGATTATTTATCTGTATAGCATATTATATTATTATTTGTGCATAGTGTATGGGAGAAACACTATATGGTGGAGTTACTGGTGTATGCAAGGTTAAACAACATTATTGGTGTGTAACGTGTAATAGATCATATTTTTTGTGTATAACGTATGATGTTCACGCTTTTATTTCTTGCACGTTATGACAGCAATATCAACTTATACTCAAGTCATTATTCATGATAAATGGCTATTTTTTCTCATGGTAAACTAAGCATCAGTAGCAAGGAGTTAAAGGGGTTATTCAAACCCTATAATGCCCCCCAAAATGCCAGGGCACCTCATACAGGTAATACTTTGCCCGCTCCCGACACCCGCGTCACTGATGCCCACATGGCCACCACTGCATCTGCAGTAAGCCGGATTGGGACAGATGCACACTGGCGCAATATTAATAGTTTTTAGTTCGTGACGCCAATTGCAGCTTGCGCAGGTACTGTAACAGGGCCCTTTAAGATGTTATAGCTCACGTACCAAGTTAGGAATGCCAGAGGGGGATATTATCTCCATGTTGGTAGATATTGTGGTGTCAACGGTGTCTCCTACCTTAGTACGGCTGAACTCCTGTATCCTGGCTCACATGCAATAAAATGAGTGCTGTAAATAGGAATGATGGAATTCCACACTGATAATAGGGTCCAACTTGTCTTTACTTGATGTTATAAGTGGCAGCTTTAGATCCATACAATGATACAGCAATAGTCTTGGGGTCCCAGCAGGTATTGGCAATATGTGGCCGGAATTATATCTATATATATTCTGCATCTGAACATACCCCTCTAGATCTGGCAGGTATCTGTCTTCTGCTCTGTCTTGGGTTCTGCTTGGTTTGGGCCTGACTAGCTATGGAGGTACTTATCTTCTCCTTGTATTTGGAATCTGTACTTACAGGACTGCTCGCAGGGAATGGTGGTTTTGTCCTGGAGATCTAGAAGTTCTGCAGTTGCTGCTTTCTTTGTCCTCCAGCTGAGGTAAGGAACTCAGGCTGGGAATGTTGCTTTAGGCCTCAGGTTAGGCCTGAATCCTTTGTTGGGATCCCTGTTTCTGGGAGCTCCTATTCAAGCAGCCTGCCCCAACAGGGGGTGGCTGGTACACTGCTTAGAACCTTCTGTCCTCCCTCTGAAGTAAGAGTGGGAACATTCCACTCCTCCTCAGATGGGGGAAGCTAGGCTGGAATGGTCTATTCCAGTTAAGGTATACTAACTTTCCTACAGACTATCTGCTACATACTGCTGCCACCTGCTGGTGCACATGGAAATTACAGCAAATATATAAAATACAGATAAATACAATCGCAGATTACATAGGATATTAACACATCCACATCTTAACATCATGAAGCTGGGTGACAGAGTTTCGTGACATACTCTGGGATGTTACACATCCCCCTGTCGCATGAATGAAAACATCCAAAGACGTGGGGGGCAGTCACAATCAGGCCACAATGGGAACGAGCCTCCTTAGCATCACGGGTGACGCTAGGGAGGCTCATTTCCTTCACGGCCTGCTATTAGCTGCACCCCCCCCTTGAGCATAAGTATTACCTGTATGCGGTGGCCAACAATTTTGGGGGGCATAATAGGGGATACCAGAGTTTTTTTTTCATTTTTTCATTTTTATTTTTCTTCCCTATCTTCCTTGAGCCATGACTTTTTTATTTTTCCGGTCACATAACCATATGAGGGCTTATTTCTTGCGGGACAAGTTGTACTTTCTAATGCCACCATTTAATATGGCATACAATGTAGTGGGAAGCGGGCAAAAAATTCCAAATGGGGTGGAATTGGAAAAAAAAACTGAATTCCTCCACCATTTTACGGGTTTTGTTCCTACGGGGTTCCCTTTGTGGCGAAACTGACCTGTGCCTTTTATTCTCTGGGTCAGTAGGAATACAATGGGGGTGTGGCAGGGGGGAGCCAGGGTAGGTAGTGGGATGGGCCAGGGGTGGGTAGTGGGCGGAGTTAGGGGGCCCAATTCAGATTCTTGCTATGGGGCCCAATGATTTCTATGTACGCCCCCTGTTGTCACGTCTTATACCCTCTCCCTGCATTTCAACTTGTGTTCCAAAATAACAGCCTGGACATGCTGGGAGTTGTAGTTCTGACCTCTTTTACTCCTCAATGTATTGCACACTAATTTTCACCTGTTTTACAGCAAACTGTTTTGGCAGAGAACAACCTGCTGGAGATCTCTGGATATGGCATTGCTAGAGGTTTCAGAGGGCCTGCCCACCCCATTGTACTAAGAGAGCTCTAGCAGGCTGTACACTGCCATAACAGCTTGCTGGCACTATTGTGTGAAACAGGCCTAAACTGGTAATTATGAGACTTGTAGTTCTCTTATCACTATTATGATGTTCTGCAGCAGCTGAGGTGTATATTAACCCCTTAATAACCAATGAAGTACTGTGTACGTCATGATGTGGTGTTAGTTACCTCATCTTGATGTACACAGTACGTCATGAGATCAAAGTGTCACCGCAAATACACTTGCGGTGACATCGGCATGTAAACGGGTGTCACGGATAGCAGAGCTGTCAGGGCACCTGGCGGGGGACCAATCAGCATGGTCCCTGCCTTTGAATCGCTGCGATTGGTCAGTCAGATTTGACTGATCAATCGCTGTGCTCAGCAGTGCAGCTCCGATCTCCTCAGTGAGTGTTGAGGAGATCGGGGCTGTGCTGCTGTGTTGATCACCCCCCCCCCCCCCCCCACAAACACACACACACATTCAGGATGGCTGATCGGGACCCCCACCCCTCCCCGCCCCCACAATCTTTAAGGATGGGGGAGCGGGACCCCCACCCCCACAATGTTCCAATGTAGGGACCGCTGTATGGAAGGGGTTAACAGGGAGGAAGCTCCCTCCCCCATCGGGCGCTGCGCTGCTGTGGCAGCATCCCGATTGATCATAACAGAGGGAGGGAGCTCCCTCCTTCCCCGCTCCCATTGGGCCGCCGCGCTGCTGTGGCAGCATCCCGATGGTTACCATGGCAATTGGATGCCTTACATAGGCCAGAGGCAGGAGCCTGATCAGGCTTACTGTGAATAGAAATACACTGCAGTACACCATACAGTGTACTGCAGTGTATTGTAGAGCCATCAGCCCCACTGGATCTTCAAGAACCAAGTGGGTCTGAGTCAAAAAAGTGTAAAAAAAAAAAGAAAGAAAAGAAAAAATTCTAACATTTTTCCATATAAGCACATTTATAATTGGGTAAAAATGAAAATAAAATACCCTAAACATGTTTGGTATCGCCGCTTCCGTAACAACCAGCTCTATAAAAATATCACATGACCTAACCCCTCAGGTGAAATAAAAACAGTGCCAAAAACACATTTTTTGTCACCTACCATCACAAAAAGTGCAACTCCAAGAGATCAAAAAGGCGTATGCCCCAAAAATAGTACCAATAAAACCGTCACCTCATCCCACAAAAAATTAGACCCTACCTAAGACAATTGGCCAAAAATTTAAAAAGCTATTGCTCTCAGACTATGGAGACACTAAAACTTTTTTTGGGGTTCAAAAATGCTATTATTGTGTAAAACTTAAATAAATAAGAAAAAGTATACATATTCGGTATTGCCACGTCCGTAACGACCTGCTGTATAAAAATATTACATGACCTAACCTCTCAGGTGAACGCCGTAAAAATAAATAAATAAAAACTGTGTCAAGATTATAAATTTTTTGGTCACCTTTCATCAAAAAGTATAATAATGAATGATCAAGAAATCATATGCACTCAAAAATGGTACCAGAAAAAACATAAACTCTTCCTGCAAAAAATGAGCCCCTGCACAAGACGATATGCAGAAAAATAAAAAAATATGGTGTTCAGAAAATGGAGACACAAAAACATAGACATATTTGATATCATCGCATCCGTAAAAAACCTGCTGTATAGAAATAGCACATGATCTAACCTGTCAGATGAACGTTGTAAAAAGCAAAAAATAAAAACTGTGCCAAAACATCCATTCTTTGGTTACCTTGCCTCACAAAAAACATAATACAGTATAGAGCGAATAAAAATCATGTACCCCAAAATAGTACCAATAAAACTGTCACCTTATCCCGTAGTTTCCAAAATGTGGTAACTTTTTGATTGTTTCTACTGTAGGGTGCATCTGGGGGGCTTCAAATGGGACATGGTGTCTAAATACCAGTCCAGCAAAATCTGCCTTCCAAAAACCATACAGCGCTCCTTTTCTTCTGTGCCCTGCCATGCGCCCATACAGCAGTTTACCAGTTTTTCTGTAAACCGCAGAATCAGAGTAATAAATATTTACTTTTGTTTAAACTAATGGAAAATCTGACAAAAAAAAATTGAAATTTAATCTCCATTTTCCTTTAATTCTTGTGGAATACCTAAAGGGTTAACAAAGTTTTTAAAAATCAGTTTTGAGTAGCTTGACGAGTGTAGTTTCGAATATGGGATCATTTATTGGGGGTTTCCACTATGTAAGCCCCACAAAGTGACTTCAGACCTGACCTGGTCCTTAAAAAGTGGGTTTTGGAAATTTTCTTCAAAATTTTAAGAATTGCTGCTAAAATTCTAAGCCTTCTAACTTCCCAATAAAAAAAAAAGGACATTTACAAAATGATGCCAACATAAAGCGGACATATGCGGAATGTTAAGTAATAAATATTTTATGAGATATCACTTTCTGTTTTAAAAGCAGAGAAATTGAAATTTTGAAAAATTGAGAATGTTTCAAAATTTTTGGTAAATTTGGGATTTTTTCATAAATAAAGGTGAAATATATTGACTCAAATTTATGACTGTCATAAAGTGCAATGTGTCACGAGAAAACATTCTCAGAATGGCTTGGATAAGTAAAAGTGTTCCAAAGTTATGACCACATAAAGTGATAAATGTCAGATATAATAAGCCTGGTCACGAAGGTGCAAAATGGCCTGGTCATTAAGAGGTTAAGCATTGTTTACTAGTTACAATCACTGTGCTGCTCTGTCATAAGAGCACGACAACAAAAATCACGATAGTGCCGGATCTGGCGTATCCAGGCATGGGATCCCAATTCAGATTCTTGCTATGGGGCCCAATGGTTTCTATGTATGCCCCTGGATATGCTGTATTAATCCCTTACTGCCCTAAATCACAATGGACCAATCAGTTAACCTCTTCTCTCGCCCTAGACCACTGGAGTTCTACCAAATAACCCCCGACTTTCCCCCATTAACCCTCCAGTGTCCATTGAACCCCTCATCACCATAGACCACCAAGGGTATGATGATTTAGTTCTTTATCACCAGGGGCAGACTGAGAACTTAAAGTGGCAATTGAAAAAATACGAAAAGTGGCTCTGTATTGTAGTTGGGTCCAAATTAATGGAAGGCAGGGCCAGCAATACCATATTGTGGCACATTATACCACCTAACAGAGCCAAATACCACAGTCCATCATAAAATACTGCCAGCAGAACAAAATACAGGCCCAAAAACTTCCACTGGGCCGGCCCCCTGGGCATCGGCCCAACAGGAAATTTCCCTGTAAGGTCTATGGCCAATCCGCCGCTGTTTATCACACTAGGCCATTAGGGGTGTGGTCATTTAAAGGGTTTTACAGGTTTTTATTACTGATGACCTATTCTCTGGATAGGTCATCAGAATCTGATTGGTGGGGGTCCGACACCCGGGACTCCCACTGATCAGCTGTTTTGAGAAGGCAGCGGCCCTCTAGTGAGAGCCGCTGCCTTGTCCTTGCTCACCAAGCACAGCGCTGTACATTGTATAGTGGTTGTGCTTGAATGGGGCCGAGTTGCTCCTAGGCCATGTAACTGATGAACGTGTCGTCACTCAGCCTAGGAACAGCATAGAGAAGGCCACAGAGCTACTGCCAGCGCCACTCCCTTCTCCAACAACTGATCAGTGGGGGTCCCAGGTGTTGGACCCCCACCGATCAGATACTCATGACCTATCCTGAGGATAGTTCACCAATATAAAAATCTCAGAAAACCCCTTTAAGTTTCTCATTACCATAGACAAGTGTTTCTGAAACCCATGGTACTCCGTTCCTTCACACGTTTGTGCAACGCTCCTATCCACAGGGGAGAAGTGAGGAGTTTTGACTGCAGTGATGAGGGTGGTTGTAATCCTCATGGTGGCAAACCCTGCTCCAGCGCCCCCACTTAATACCCCACAGTGGTATTACCATTGCTACACCCTGCTACTGTCTCTAATGGGCTAACCATAATATCATCTGTGTATTTATTCCAGGTCCTCTTACACTGTGCATTAATTGTTCAGCTATATAACTGTTATTTGTTTTATTACAGGTTATATGCCTGGTTTACCAGCAGGTGGCAGCATATATAGCAGAGAGATCTTTAGATAGAATGGAACTTCCATTCTCCCCCTTTTGGGCAGAAGTGGGCCAATCCCGTTTCCTATCAAGGGAGGGGCTGCATAAAGTTTTCACTCATTCTGGGTGCAGTCTAGTCTAGAGTTGGAAGGAGAGGAGAATCACCCTGACTCCTTACAGATTAACCGACAGAGTGTCACGAGGGGGGTCAACAGCCAAAGGCACCCCAATCTAAAGGTACCAGAACAGCCCTAAAGTCCAGTGACCAGACTAAAGCCGAGTTTAGCACAGCAGAGAGATAAAGCAGAATATTTAAGTTCGCATGCCAGTTTATGCCAAAACCTGCTGAAAACAAGAGAAACACCACTTGTGACTGTTTAGCTATACAAAGCTGTCCTCCCAAAATGACCAAAGGCATTCAATTTCTTACTCAGTATCTCTGCAATGCCCAACTTTGGGGTGCAGTGTGGCAGGAACCAGAAGCAATATACCCAAACCATGTGCAGTGAAGTCAACAGCCTTAAACCTTCACTGTCCTTTTAATGGTCCTAAACCCTATATAGAAGTATGTTCTTCTCTCTCTCAGAGGTTGGCTCTTAGTACAGTTGCTTTCTGGCAGCCTTTCACTCACAGGGATGAGGTTTCCCTGGATAAGTTTTGTCCAATTTCTGTTTCAGCTACAGATTCTCTGGCTAACACACCAGCAACTACTAAACATGTCTTGTCTTCTTGCCAACAACTCACTAACCAGAAAGATGGGACCAGGAAACCATTCGGCAGCTGTCTCTAAAGATTGCCAGTTAACTATTTTCTTCCCATATCCAGCCTTTTGGAATACAAGTACATAATATAGCCACATTATCTATTTTACCACTGGAAGTACATATCCAGCATATATTAACTCTTTTCTCACAATAAACATTTTGACAACTTTAGCAGTGAACCACATTACAAAATAGCATTAACCTTTTTAGCAATGAACCACAGTGCTTTATACCAGGGGCATAGCTAAAGGCTCATGCGCCCTGGTGCAAGAGGTCAGCTGGGGCCCCCTCTTCCCTCTGCTTTGTGGCATGCCATGCCAAATTCTCAACCCCTTCTCTCCAGCCCTACTGTTAAAAACATATTTGGAAAATATTACATACAGCACTACAAAACATACAGGGTAATACAGTGCCACATACCTATTACATCCAGTGAAGTCTCCTCTCATCTTCTTCTTTCAGACCAGATCACCAAGATGATTTATTTTAGCCACATCTCGTCTCTGCAGAGTTTGACAAATAGACATCTTAGTTTCCTACTTTTCCATCATCCTCCCCACCTTCTTAACACCCCATCCTGCCACCCTCAATACTGCCGCCAATGTGCTCCCCAACACTATACTGCAGAAACAGCCCCCCTGAAAATACTGGTATCACACAGATAGTGCCCCCTTCAATAAAAAATTTTGTAACAATCTTTTTATTGATTTTACAGTTATATATGATACGAGTTACAAAAGATAAGGATTTTAACAATATTAGCATATTGTATAGAAAGAAAATACTCATACATTTTCAGCCTTTATGTCGTAGGTTATATCTATACGATTAGTTCACTGATAGTGTAGATTTTATTAACATTGTGGAATTATAACAATATTATATAGAATTAGATCGTTTTTAGGCATGTCATGCTCACAGAGTAGAGCACAATGATTTCCCATGTAATTGTCATATGTGATTCGTATCTTCTGGATTGCCAGTATTGCAAAGATTGAAATTATTGTTAAACTAGAGCTATAATGTAATAACAAATAATGTAATAACAAATAAACGTGCAGGTTTCTCTCTCAGATACTCAAAATTGAGATCGGTAAAAAGTGCTATCCATCCAACTATTGCATCTATATTGGAAGGAAGGAATTTTATTTTGAACGCGGGCAATTACTCTCTTGTATGAACAGGTGATATTGACTGTTCGCAAAACTTCTTGTATATGTGGGGTGTCTCTGGATTTCCAGTGTCTGGTAATTACCAGTTTGGTAGCCATGACCATATGCGCTATTATAGATCTATGCTCAACTGGATAGTCATTTAGGCCAATAAGGAGTAGTTCTAGTTGTGGAGATATATTTATTTGGTACCCCAGAATAGAGTTTAACATTGTCCTTGTGGCGGACCAGAGAGGTCTAATTGCATCGCATTCCCATAGAGTGTGTAGCAAGGTACCTTTCCTTTCACATTGTCTCCAACACCTATCTGAAGTGTTTGGATTTATTAAATGTAGCCTACTAGGTGTGTAGTACCATTTCAGATAAGTTTTAATCAAAGCTTCTCTGTGGGTGACACTGCAGAAATATTTTTAGATATTAGAGAATAGATTATGCCACTCAGGCAGTTCAATTTCTAGCTGTAGGTCTTCCTTCCACCTCTCCATATACGTATTTATGGACATGTTTTGTGTTTCTGCTAGCTCATTATAGAATATCGAGATTCCTCTAGCTTTCCTAAATAACTTGGAAGTCAAGGTCATGTTTTGTGAGTTTTTCTTATCAGATATTTTATGTTTGACTGTGAACTCCCTTACATTACCCTTCAATAATTTTTGGCACACAGTGCCCTACAAAATAACTGCACCCAGCAAATAGTGTCCCTGACACTGACAGTGCTGTAAACATAATGTCTCCGAAAAATAATTGTGCTAAGTTGATACTGTGCCAGGGTGCCCTCCACAGTAATAGTGCTCCTCAAAGTCCCACCAATAGAAAACGTTATTGGCCAGAGTGTATAGTGTTAACAATGCCCCCGATAGTAATAATGCCCTGTAGTCCCCCAGTAATTCTCTTTATAATGTGTACCAGTAAAAAAAAAGCCCACTAATGTGTGCCAATACAAAAAATACCCCCTTATAATGTGCACCATTACAAAAATAACCCCTTACAATGTGCGCCAGTACAAAAAATACCCCCTTACAATATTGCGACAGTACATAAAATACCCATTTACCTTTCAGATCAGACCCCATATTAGATCCTCAGATCAGACCCCCATATCACACTTCAAATCAGACCCCCATATTTGACCTCAAATCAGACCCTCATATCAAACTTCAGATCAGACCCCTATATCAGATTCTCAGATCAGACCCCCATATCACACCTCAGATCAGACCCCCAAATCACACCTCAAATCAGACCCCCATATTAGATCTCAAATCAGATCATCATATCAGACCCCCATATCACACATAAGATCAGACCCCCATATTCTCAGATCAAACCCCATATCAGATCCTGTAATCAGACCCCAATATCAGATCACCAGACCCCCATATCAAAACCTCAGATCAGACCCCCATATCAGATCCTCAGACTCCCATATCAGACCTTAGATCAGACCCCCATATCCGATCCTCAGATCAGACCCCCAAATCACACCTCATATCAGACCCCTAAATCACACCTCAAATCAGACCCCCATATTAGACCTCAAATCACACCATCATATCAGACCTCATATCAGACCCACATATCACACATCAGATCAGACCCCCATATTGTCAAATCAAACCACCATATCAGATCCTGTAATCAGACCCCAATATCAAATCCTCAGACCCCCATATCAGAACCTCAGATCAGACCTTCATATCAGATCCTCAGACCTCCATATCAGACCTCAGATAAGAGCCAGACACACATATCAGACCTCAGATCAGCCCCAAAATAAATAAATAAACTTACCTCTCCTGCTCCACCGCTCCTCTCCAGGTCCGGTGTCCTCTCCTGCAGCCCCTGCTTGCTGGTCTTCTCTGGCCTGCACTGCACTGTCACCTGACTGCGTACAGCGTCAGGTCATAGTACGCACTGTACATCCTGATGCTGTACGCAGCCAGAACACCGCAGCACGGCCCCGGAGATAACCAGGAGGAATGGTGAGTACTTCACTCCCTGCTCCTCCTTTTTTCTAGCGAGCGCATATAAAATGAAAGCTACCGTAATTGGCAGTGCGCTTCTGGAAAGGGGTGCCCCGTGGTCGCAAATGTGACCGCTGTGGCCCCTATATATATATAACGCCACTGCATTATACCCTTAATCCTATTAGCAGTGAACTACTGGGTCACTGCATGTGCACCACAGATCCAAAGCCTGAGCCCCAAATGTCAAGCAACACTGTATACTTAGAAGATAGGCTATCAAGTGCACCCCAGCCATTATTCCAGGAGCATCGTTCCACCATCTCTTTTCTGAAGTGAACTGGCAGTAAATAAAGAAAATGGCTCCAGGGCCTGCTCAGGAAGCTCCAGAGATTCTCTCTTGGTAAGGCCTCATGCACACAGCCGTTGTGTGCCCATGGCTGTATTGCAGCCTGCATATGGCGGGTCCACAATACACGGGCACCGGCCTGTGTGCACTCCGCATCACGTATGCGGACCCATTTAGTCACGGAGATGCGGAACGGTAGCATGGATCGGAATCCCACAGAAGCACTACGGAGTGCTTCCGTAGTGTTTCTGGCTGTGCCTCCGCAGAAAAAATAGAACAAGTTGAATGTGGCTCATCCATCCCGGCCGCCATTGCGGTCCCCAATGCATGGAACGGACACACAACGGCCATGTGAATGAGGCCTAAGGGTTCATGTACATGACCGTATGTATTTTGCTGTCCGCAAAACACAGATCTGCAAAAAATACAGATGATGTCTGTGTGGCATCCATATTGCATCCGTTTTTTTTACGGATCCATTGTAACAATTCCTATTCTTGTCTGAAAAACGGACAAGAATTGGACATGTTTTATCTTTTTGGCGGAATGGACATGCTGATATACGGAAACGGAATGCACACAGAGTCATTTCTGTTACTGGTTGAAGTGAATGGTTCCGCAAAAAAAAACACTACAGGCACGGGAGGCACAGGGAAAAAAATTGTGTGCATGAGCCCTATCTCATGTCTGTGTGTGCATATATTTATATATCTCTGTATGTTTAGTTGTGGGGACATGTGTGGCTAGATATATGTATGGATTTTAGCAGTAACTGAGACTGAGTGATCAGTGCAATCAGAAATCAGATTAATGACCCAGAGTGCAGCATAACATCAAGTAAATAAAATTTCAGTGGATCAGTTTCTGTGTGAATCCACATTAGAATGGGGAAATTGAGTGATGTTAGAAACTTCAAAAAAGGTATGATCATCAATGCCAGTGTTTAAAAAATGCCAACTCTTCTTGTGTAAAAGTGTCAAGAGCATACTGAGCATGGTGTGACAGAGGAAAAACATCCAGCGAAAGAGGATCCTGTGGGCATAAACAACTCGTCGAGGTTTAGAGGAGGATGTGCAACAGGCGGCCTCCCCCTGGGGCCCTCTCTATAACATGCGTCCCTGGTGTAGGAAATGTTGAGTGGTATGTTGCAGCCTAAAATGTCTCTTTATGTGTGTCACGGTGCTCCTACCTGGATATGACTGGACCCCAGGCTTTGGCTCCGAAGCAATAAATAGGGGGAATACAGGTAATCGAGGGGTTTGAAGAAATAACTTGAGTCCACACCTTGAGATGTAGTTCAATGGCAGCTTTACTTTGAATAAATGTTTTTTCAAATAGTTTACAGGCTTTGTCTTGGTTCCAGCAGGCTTTAGCATTAAACTGGTAGGCAAACTCAACTCTGCTATATCGTTCTCTCACTCTGCTGTACTGACAAGCTGACTTGGTAGCTTGGGTTCTTCTTTATGCTGCACTTCACTTTAGTCAGACTTATCTTCAGCCAAGAAATAGGTTAGAATCCTGGCAGCTCCAACATGGAGTCTCAACCAACACAAACCAGAACTGCCCTGCCTCCTTCTGGTAGCAAGCAGGACTGGCCCTCTTCTGACCAAACGGGGGAGAATGGAATGGTGAGTTCCATTCTATGTAACAATAGCTCTGCCGTGTTTTCTGCCACCTGCTGCTGAACCAGGCACATTAAATGAACAGTTACGTAACATTATTATAAATGCACAGTGTTGAGGGACCTGGAAATAAATGCATAAGATGACATTAGGTTAGCACATTAGAGATAGTAGCAGGGTGCAGAAGTAGTAATGCCACTCTGTGGCGTTACAGATGTCAAAAAACATTCTGATAAACACGTGGTTCACACTCAGCGAGCTCTTAAAGAGGTGAAGTAGAGGGCCAGTTCAGCATAAGGAGGGGCACCATTTCTTCCCATGGGGCACACTCTGATTCTGGGGCTCCTGCCTGATGGTAACTGAGATGCCCTGAATGTTAGATGTTTGGATGAGTGCAAGACAGGACATGTTTTAGGAGTCAGAAAATCAGGCCAGATTAAACAGAATAAACAACTATTTACTTTAGTGCAAAATGGGAGTTGTAGTACATCCAATTATAGCAAAACACAATTCCAACTGTACACAGTGTGATTGTTCCCCAAATAACAGTGTATGGATTCAGGCAAGGATTGAAACAATGGCCCTTTTGGCACACTATCTTGCGGACCACAAAACACTGAAATAGCCATACGGTAATGTGAAAGAGGCCTAAGGCCCCTTTCACACGGGCGAGTTTTCCGCACGGGTGCAATGCGTGAGTTGAACGCATTGCACCCACACTGAATCCGGACCCATTTATTTCTATGGTGCTGTGCACATGAGCGGTGATTTTTACGCATCACTTGTGCGTTGCGTGAAAATCGCAGCAAGCTCTATTTTGTGCGTTTTTCACGCAACGCAGGCCCCATAGAAGTGAATGGGGCTGCGTGAAAATCACAAGCATCCACAAGCAAGTGCGGATGCGGTGCGATTTTCACGCACGGTTGCTAGGAGACGATCAGGATGGGGACCCGATCATTATTATTTTCCCTTATAACATGGTTATAAGGGAAAATAATAGCATTCTGAATACAGAATGCTAAGTAAAATAGGACTGGAGGGGTTAAAATAAAAATAAAAAATAATTTAACTCACCTTAATCTACTTGTTCGCGCAGCCGGCATCTCTTCTGTCTTCATCTGTGAAGAAAAGGACCTTTGATGACGTCACTACGCTCATCACATGATCCATCACCAAAATAAAATGAAATAAAGTGGCCAAATGGGAGGAAATACTCAAAAACCCCAAACACTGTGGCGTGTTTATAACCGGGGGAGCAATTCCTCTGCAAAAATGCATACAATGGAGGATGTCGGCAGCGGACCACATGCACCACAAAAGCATCCTACACGAGATGGGATAATGTGTGGATGCAAATATAAAAATACATAAATCACTGCGAAAGGTGCACCCCAATGATATGCAACTGACAACACTGGCTAATCCCTCAAGCTGATAAGAACTGAGACTTTAGCCAATGTATCCCTTTCAGGAACACATTGGAGCCCTTTTGCACCACCGTCAAGGTATCTCAGTGTGGCATGGGTTCCTACCACTAGACTACCTACAGTGTGTGAACACGGAGTGTGTTGTCAGTTGCATATCATTGCGGTGCGCCTTTCGTATATATTTTTATTGTTGCTTTAATTGATACATTGTTTTGTAATACAGTCTAATTGATTTAATAAAAATACCATATACTGTACAAATCAACTGTAAGCTAGCCATGGGGACTGCCGCTCCGTCCCCATTGACTATAATGGGGATGGGGGACGGAGCTCTGGCGCAGCACGGCAGTGCACGGTGAGAGGCCGCCGGACTAAAAAGTCGGACATGCAGTACTTTTAGTCCGGCGGCCTCTCGCCGTGCACTGCCGTGCTGCACCGGACCTCCGCCCCCCGTCCCCATTATAGTCAATGGGGACGGAGCGGCAGTCCGGCGGCACGGCGATATAGCGACAGGACGGATCCGACAGGGTGAACAGCCTGTCGGATCCGTCCTGCCGCTAGTGTGAAAGTAGCCTAATACCTGTGGATGGATGTTTCAACAGTTGGACTTACCAAAGCAATGTGGCCAATCAAGTTCATCCGTTCATGGCAGCTGCTTACCCTGAGGCAGAAGGACACTTTCAGCAGCACGGTAACCATGCCTCAAGGCCTGGTTCCAGGATCATGACAACAGGTTTTCCTTGCTGCAATCCTATTGAGCATCTCTGGAGTTAGAACGGGTTGTTCAGAGGACATCAACTCCTCCATCTAAATTTCTGCGGCTGCGAGAAGCTACCCTGTCCACATGGGCCAATATTTCTGCGGAACAATTTCAGCATCTATTGGACTCTATGGCATGATGAATTGCTGCTGTCCTGCAGGCCAAATGAAGGCCAAATGAAGTCTAATGCACCACTACATGGATGTCTCTAATAAAGTGACCATGTACATTGTTACATTGTTTCTCTGGACGCCAATCCACTGCACCGCAATTCCACGATAAGGTAGTGCCGACCTGTTATTTATTGTAATAAAGTGACCATTCAGTGTATTAAAAGTTTCTTATCACCGCTTCTACTATTGATTTATGAGGGGAAAAAATTGAAACTGCTGCAATGTTGTCTTGGGCCATTAAGCAAGCACTGAGTGGGAATATTAAACACTGTCTAAAGCTGTTTATTGGGAACTGTAGAGATGTCAGGGGCGTACTGTAGCTATAGGGATTGCAGAGGTAGAAGTTGCTACCGGGCCCAGGAGACTGAGGAGGCCCAAAAACTCTTGTGCTACATAAGAAGACACTGATATTATATAAAGTGCATGCTGGGAGGGTCTGGTATAGATTTTGCACTGGGGTCCAAAATGTTCAAGTTATTCCTCTGGCTAGAGGGAAGGAATTAGGTCAAGAATGGTGCGGTTTCAATTTTTGTCTCAGGCAGCATGAAGGCTATGTGCTGCCCTGCCCCTGGCCCCAAAGTACTGAGGGAAGGGGGGCCCAAGCTGAACTCTAGCACCAGGGCCCATGAGCCTTTAGGTACGCCCCTGATAGTTGTTATAACTCAGAATTGTATGAGATCATTGGGATAACAAGTAGCATACCTCCCAAGTGTCCCTCTTTTGGAGGGACAGTCCCTCTTTTTGACCAATGTCCCTCTGTCCCTCTTTGCTCCTTAAATGTCCTTCTTTTCGATCTGAGGTATAGTTTTGTATTTTTATTTTTATTTTTTTCAGATCCATTTTTTTTACACAATAGCGCAAAAAATATTGAAGTATATAAATATGCAGGAAAAGTGGACCTTTCAAACAATAAACCATTAGTGTCCCTCTTTGACTGTCCAAAAAGTTGGGTGGTATGAAGTAGGCATTGTGTGACGGTATTAACTGTGGTAAAAGCTACATTCTTCACTTCAGAGGTGAACCAACATATTGATTCCTCAACATCATAAACTTTCCCTTCTTCTTCCTTCCTTTGTTTTTTACATAATTATTGTTTCAAATTTCTTTGACTAATGGACCCTTAGCATAAAAAGCTTTAAAAACACTGTCATGGACCAACCTGTGCCCATTAACCCCTTCACAAACATAGACCACCAAAGATGTGACATGATGAACATACTGTATATATATTCTCTGTTTCAATCATTGTTTTTTGGGGGGATCTTTTCACTGCTTCTCTCATGCAGCCTTACGTCTATGCTCACTCCTGTGTACAAATAACTGGAGTGTCAGTGGTATGGGGCTATAATGACATGCTGTACAACGGTCGGGGCGTCATCCGTGCACTGATTTAGCGCTGCTACATATACGCCGTTTGGGGTGACCACAGCACAGAACTAATATTTACAGTGCTTTGACAAATGAGTTTGTAAAGATCTTCCCTGGTCCTGGACGAGTGCTCCATGTACAATGGCGGCTGTCTCTTAATAAACCCACAGAGATAGAATCTACATCCATCATGTTAATTGAGATCAGAAAGGTCAAGAATAATGACCACATCAAACAATTTACCCAGCAACTTCCACATTCAGTGCGCGAACTGCAAGACGTGTCCCAGCCAGAATCCCCCTGTACTGTACGGCACTATTACTAAGAGCCCCTCTGTAGTATACAGCACAGAATATCACTAAGAGCCCCCCTATACTGTACAGCACTGAGTATCTCTAAGAGCCCCCGTACATCACTAAGTATCTCTAAGAGCCTCCATTTACTGTACAGAATATTTCAAAAAGCCCCCTGTACTGTACAGCACTGAGTATGACTAAGAGCCCCCTTTACTATACAGCACTGTCACTAAAAGCCCCCTGTACAGTACTGCACTATCACTAAGAGTCCCCACATTGTACAGAGCTGTGTATCATTAAGGGCTCCACTGTACTGTATACTGAGTATCTCCCACCGATCAGCTAGTGATGGCGTATCCTGAGGGTAGGCCATCACTTCCTAAAGTGGAGGGTGGAGAAAGAGAGGTGGAACAAAGGGCTTAAAAGGGGGAGGATCAGAAGGGATAAAAGCTATTTTGTATCATTATAGACATTAAAAAGTACAGCCATTGCAGTTCAGGGGTTAATATATGATGAGTAAGTAGTTAATATTGCTATATTATGTACGTGTATTCCAAAACACTGTATATGTGAAGAAAATGGTTAAATGGCAGCCTTTAGAGATAGTTGCCAGGTGGTGGGCTGGTCCCATCTTTCCGGTTAGTGACTTGTTGGCAAGAAGAAGAGAGAAGACATGCTTAGTAGTTGTTGATATGTAAACCAGATAAGCTGTAGTTGAAGAAAACACAGGTGAAGCCTTATCCAGTGAGACACCATTCCTGTGAGGGAGGTGCTGTCAGAAAAGCACCTACCCAGAAGTGTACAGTCATGGCCAAAAGTTTTGAGAATGACACAAATATTAGTTTTCACAAAGTTTCACAAAACTGCTTTTAGATCTTTGTTTCAGTTGTTTCTGTGATGTAGTGAAATATAATTACACGCACTTCATACGTTTCAAAGGCTTTTATCGACAATTACATGACATTTATGCAAAGAGTCAGTATTTGCAGTGTTGGCCCTTCTTTTTCAGGACCTCTGCAATTCGACTGGGCATGCTCTCAATCAACTTCTGGGCCAATTCCTGACTGATAGCAACCCATTCTTTCATAATCACTTCTTGGAGTTTGTCAGAATAAGTGGGTTTTTGTTTGTCCACCCGACTCTTGAGGATTGACCACAAGTTCTCAATGGGATTAAGATCTGGGGAGTTTCCAGGCCATGGACCCAAAATGTCAACGTTTTGGTCCCCGAGCCACTTAGTTATCACTTTTGCTGGAAAATGCATTGTTCTTCACCAAACTGTTGTTGGATTGTTGGAAGAAGTTGCTGTTGGATGGTGTTTTGGTACCATTCTTTATTCATGGCTGTGTTTTTGGGCAAAATTGTGAGTGAGCCCACTCCCTTGGTTGAGAAGTAACCCCACACATGAATGGTCTCAGGATGCTTTACTGTTGGCATGACACAGGACCTATGGTAGCGCTCACCTTTTCTTCTCCGGACAAGACTTTTTCCAGATGCCCCAAACAATCGGAAAGAGGCTTCATCGGAGAATATGACTTTGCCCCAGTCCTCAGCAGTCCATTCACCATACTTTCTGCAGAAGATCAATCTGTCCCTGATGTTTTTTTTGGAGAGAAGTGGCTTCTTTGCTGCCCTTCTTGACATCAGGCCACCTTCCAAAAGTCTTCGCCTCACTGTGCGTGCAGATGCGCTCACACCTGCCTGCTGCCATTCCTGAGCAAGCTCTGCACTGGTGGCACTCCGATCCCGCAGCTAAATCCTCTTTAGGAGACGATCCTGGCGCTTGCTGGACTTTCTTGGACACCCTGAAGCCTTCTTAACAAGAATTGAACCTCTTTCCTTGAAGTTCTTGATGATCCTATAAAGTTGATTGAGGTGCAATCTTAGTAGCCACAATATCCTTGCCTGTGAAGCCATTTTTATGCAACGCAATGATGGCTGCACGTGTTTCTTTGCAGGTCACCATGGTTAACAATGGAAGAACAATGATTTCAAGCATCATCCTCCTTTTAACATGTCAAGTCTGCCATTTTAAACTAATCAGCCTGACATAATGATCTCCAGCCTTGTGCTCGTCAACCTTCTCACCTGAGTTAACAAGACGATTACTGAAATGATCTCAGCAGGTCCTTTAATGACAGCAATGAAATGCAGTAGAAAGGTTTTTTTGGGATTAAGTTAATTTTCATGGCAAAGAAGGACTATGCAATTCATCTGATCACTCTTCATAACATTCTGGAGTATATGCAAATTGCTATTATAAAAACTTAAGCAGCAACTTTTCCAATTTCCAATATTTATGTAATTCTCAAAACTTTTGGCCACGACTGTAGTATCCACATGCAGTCGCTGCTCTTGAAGCTGAACGAGCGCTTCTACGCTCGCACGACTGCTCTGAGAGGCAGCGTATTCATACGATTGACAGGGCCGGGCTAGATGTTAATGCAGTGTTCCACTCTGTGCTAGAAGTGGGCCACTAAACCTTTTATAATGTTATGTCATGCTAATCTCTATTTTGTCTGTAATAGCTGCAAATTCCTCACAGCAGTCTGGTAACTGCATTACACCTATTCACCATTAGGTGGTGCTATAGCATCAAATATATATATAGAACAGGGCCAGACACAGGAAGTCAGATGAGAGGTTAGTGGAGGAGAGGAGAGAAGTAAAGCATGTAGCCGCTGATGTGTGCCCCCTGGGCACTCTCCAGTAGGGCAATATAGAGTGGGAATCAATGCCAAGGTTACTGGTTCCTTTATGTAGTTCCACTGTCCAGCCAGTGACGAAGTGGACTTTTGTGTGTTAAGGCAATCTGTCCAAAGAATGGAGAAGAAGACTGATGCCTGCCGCTAGGGGGACCGCCCTGTTGGTTGCAAAGTTCTGATCATCTGGCATCACGAACAGGATCAATTCCTTTGCTCCTTGCGTAAACAGGATCCAAATTCCCTGTGCCTTATGCAAAAAGGATCAAAATCATCTGTACCTTGTGTGGACAGCATAAATTGCCTATAAGGCCTTATGAGAGACTTTACATGTGTTTTAACCCATTACTAACAGTGGAATAGAAATGTTTTATTGCCTAAAAGAAGGGTTTATTTGGATTGCAAACTGCATGGGGATATCGTGCAAGACCCCTACTACAAAGTTTCATTGTCAGAAGTTGAAAAATCTAATATATTTGTGTCACTACCACTGCTTGCTTTCATTGAATGGACTCTTGATTAGTGCAAAATTTTCTTGTTATTATTGCTCCGCCATCACTGTGAAAACGCTCACCTAGCGGCGAGAAAATTATTTTTCAGAGCGGGAAAAATAAGCGACACCCCTTTCCAGAAAGGGAAAACAATTTCCGCTGTTCACCATAGGCTTTGCATTATGTCTCCAAATTTCTGCACCGCCCCCTAATGCAAGTGAATTTAGGGTAGGGCCTGTGAAATGGGAAAGCGACAGTTTTTCCCTTAGAGAAGACGCACCCTACTGCGCTCCTGAGATGAAGGCAAGTTACAATATGGCCGCCCAAGACAGCGCTACAGACAGGGTTATGCCTCGCCCAGAAGCAGCTTCAACACCTGCTGCTGAGGCTATACGCTGAAGTTATGGCTGAGACAGTATCTGCTAACTTACCATCGATGTGGCCTCGGCCTCCCGAAAGTATACTGGACATTGAATCATGCGAAATTGTTCTGTGGGGGGACCTGGTTTACCAATGGGCTAAAGAAATGGGCCTTTTGTTTGCTTTATTCAGAAAGGGGTAATCCTAAAACATAACATTTAATAATAATGCAGATAAAATATGAAAGAGTCCTAAATATAGTGTGCAAAGACAAACATTGGGATAGAGGGTGATGGACCCCCAATTGACGCAATGGTAATTATCCCAAATGAAAAACATACAAAAGATATATATGTAAAGTGTGCGGCGGCACTAGTAACCAGCAGGTCCTACCAGTACCATGGGACGGACACCAGATCATTCACCACCAGAAGTATTCGTTGAATGCCTATCCACAGATGATGTTCAAATAGACCAAAATTCTGACAGTGATACACGGCTGTGCATGGTCCCTGTTCAAGCCCTATGGCTGACTAGCCGTATAACCCTGATACTAGATAATGAGTAGCAGCCTGACCACAGGGCACTCGTCCTAACAAGGACGACCCCGTCCGGAACCTGTCCCTAAGATCTAAAATGCTATATGTCCCTAAAGATCCACAAAACACTCCCTACACGCATGTTTCACTGCCAGGACAACAAAAGCAGTTCATCAGGGGAGATGGAGAGAAATATTAGGGATCAATCTTTAGATGAATGATTAATCCCGGACCATGAGCTTGACGCGATAAGTCAGCTGGCAAAGAGGTATACCAAGATGATGGAATCCTCAAGGGGCAATCTCCAGGTTAAGAAGTAATGAGTGGTGCAGCATATGCTTGCTGCCAGAGAGAATCAGTCAGTTCAGGGCGAGGCAGGGTAGCGCCACCAATATGCTTCACACCAGTTGTGAATGTCACTGGTGCCTCAGCCAGAGCCATAACTCCTGTGTTCATTAACCTTGTCACCACTGTCATCCCCGACCCAGGAACTGTGCATGTGTACTCCGGGATCTCTGAGGAGGAAAACTAAGCCCACCTGGAGCTGCACCAGTGATACACCACACCTGTTTCTCCAGTGAATTTCAGACCAAGGCCTGGTTTCTGTACTACTACCTGGAGAATGGCAGCCCCAACAGCTACACCACAGGCCGTTCCAGTGGCTGCCTCCAGACTAACCTTCCAGCGTCCAGCAAGTTAATCGCTGAGGACGGCTTATCTTAAAGTAGGGGGGAATGCCGTGTCCCACTCCGTGCTAGAAGTTGACCCCTAAACCTTTTATAATGTTATGTCATGCTGATGTCTATTTTGTCAGTAATAGCTGCAAATTCCTCACAGCAGGCTGGTAACTGCATTACACCTATTCACCATTAGGTGGTGCCATAGCATCATATATATAGAACAGGTCAGTCACAGGAAGTTAGATGAGAGGTTAGTGGAAGAGAAGAGAGAAGTGTAGCATGTAGCTGCCGATGTTTGCCCCCTGGGCACTGTCACGAATGTAGTAGGGGAGAACACCAAAAGACACTAGGCCTCACCGCTAGGGAAGGAAAAGGGTCACCACCTATAAAACCCTGCTCCTGGCCCTAACTCCTATCCGTATGGGCACCTCTCGATGGTAGAGATACCCATACACGGGAACCTAGAAAACCGTGGTGACCCTTGGATGCCCTAAAGATAATAACAGGGCAGAGACCACCCAATCCTTCCCTGGTGAAGGAACTAGCGTCTCACTGAGGCCTAGTAAACAACCGGGGGGAAGGGGAGGAATACAAAACACAACAAGCGGAACACTTAACTTCTGAGGATGATGGATGAACAGGACTTCAACACGAACCACACTCCAGCTCTTCCAAAACTAAATGAACCTATCCCAAGCAAGGAGTGATTGATAAAGTTAGACTAAATGGGGCGAGGTAAAGGTCACATGATCCCCACCTGAACAGGAGGTGTGGACATACCAGCAACACACAGACAAAGTGAAACCAAAAGAGGCTGTCAGATCACTAATGCGTAGATAATCTTTCAGACTGTCACCGCCAGTTCTGTGAGAAGGTCTGGCAGACGTCCTTCTCTACCTCTTGCATGACGTTCTTTGTTTTGGTTTCACTTTGTCATCTCCTTTCCTTCTCCCAGGTGTCACCTATTTAGACTAATCGTCTCCCTTTATATTCCCTCCCATACTGCCTCACTTTGCGGTTTATACTACTTCCTGGATGAAGTGTTCACTGCTGGAGGCTGCTGCTGCTGTTTGCTCAGATAAGTCTTTTCATTTATTGTGTTTCCTTGCTGGCTTGATTCTAGGTGAGCCTGACTCCGTCCGTATTAAGTGCAGGGAGCCGGTGGTCGTGTCCCCTCACTATTATAGGGTTTTCAGGTGTCACACAGTCTTAGGTACGTGGGCATGCAATCGTCTACCATTGAGACCCTTGCATGGGCATAGCAGTCAGGGAGAGCTCTTAGGGTTTTATAGGGCTCACCTATATGCTCCTTAGTTTGGGATCAAGTCAGTCGGACGTTTATTCAGAAGTTCCAGCTATCTGCAACATCATCCGTGACATTATAAACCGCCATAACCGTCTTTAGCATGGATCCGGTTTCAGCCTTGATTGACCGCATGCAAGGTCTTTCGCTGGAGATAGCAGAACTCCGTAAAACTGTGTCTCAGTTTTAGGTGACCGGTTCTGCTGGCGTTCATGGAGTTTGTTCCGAGCCTAAGATCTCGCTTCCGGATACGTTCTCCGGGGGTAGTGAGAATTTTGTTCGGTTTAGAGAGGCTTGCAAACTCCATTTTCGCCTACTTCCCCATTCCTCTGGTGATGAGGAGCAGAGGGTGGGGATCATCATCTCGCTGCTTAGGGATAACGCTCAGTCTTGGGCCTTTACGCTGCCGGTGGGGGAACGGCCCCTCCGATCGGTGGATAAATTTTTTGTAGTCCTGGGGCAGATATATGATGACCCGGATCGTATTGCTCTACCCCCTGACGAAGGCACACCGAAACGAGCGTTGGGGTAACGCCATCCTTGCTGGTTGACACACGGCACTTGTCCTGGTAGGTTCTCTCTTATAGTCCTTATATGCTGTTAGGCTGTATGGGCAGAAGTGGGTGATTATTTCTGGATCCTCTTTCTGGACCGGCAGTTATTATTCTGTTCACTTGCGGCTCCCCATATATACATTGTGGTATTACATATGACCTACCTTTGTGATATTTATTATTCATTACTTATTTATACATCAACTTATTTATTACTTATTTATACATTAATTTATGATAACATTGCCTGTAGCCTGTGTCCCTTCAGGATGGTGTTTTTCTCTGCCCACTTGGCTTTTAATGATTATGTCCTTGATATATATCATGTTTTGTAACTAATAAAGTATTTATGATATTTGATAGTACATAGTCAGCTTCGTTTCTTCTATAGGTTTTGCATATTTCATGGGAACTGGTACTCGTGATTGCTTACAGGTTGATCCTCTTACTGTTGCCGCAACATGGATTGTATATGCTAATTTTAGCTTAAGCATGAGGATCCCTTTTGGTTTTTCTGTTTTTGAATCTAAACTGCGTCTTTTATGCCAGGGTAAACAGTCCGCAGAGATATATTGTTCTGAATTTCGGAGATGGGCAGCTGATACTGGTTGGAATGATGCTGCACTCCGAAGTCAATTTTGCCATGGTCTTTCGGAAAGATTGAAAGATGCATTTGCTTTTCATGAGAGACAAGCCTCGTTAGAATCTGCCATGTCTTGTTAAGAAAAAAGATGGTTCGTTAAGACCTTGTCTGGATTTCAGGGAGCTGAACCGTATCACAATTCGTGACCCATATCCGCTTCCTATGATCCCAGACCTGTTTAACCAGATTGTTGGGGCTAAAGTTTTTTCTAATTTGGAGTTAAGAGGGGCATACAACCTAGTCAGGGTCAGGGAAGGGGACGAATGGAAGACGGCCTTCAATACCCCTGAGGGTCATTTCGAGAATTTGGTTATGCACTTTGGTTTGATGAATGCTCCGGCCGTCTTCCAACATTTTGTGAACAGCATTTTTTATCATTTAAAGGGTTTCTTCCACCAGAAATACTGTTATGTAGCTGACTGACATTAGCGATCCGCTAATGTCAGCACTACATAACAGTATGTTATTTTTACATTTCTCCCTGCAGCCGTTTTTGTAAAAAAAAGCACTTTTATTATATGCTAATGAGCCTCTAGGTGCTATGTGGGCGTAAAATCAACACCTAGAGGCTCCGTCCACTCACGCTTTATCCCGCCCAGGTCCAGTGTTCTGCCCGCCCAGCTCCTCTTGATTGATGCCACTGTTCCCTGCATCGTTGGCGAAATACCGGGCCTGCGCCGTTCACTTCTGTCTTCGGCGCAGGCGCAGTGAGTGAAGGCCGCTCTCCTGATGCCAGCTTCCTCACTGTGACGTAGTCGGCGCAGGTGCAGGGAGTAATCCGGCACCAGGATCGCATCATTCACTCACTGTGCCTGCGCCGAAGACAGAAGTGAATGGCGCAGGCGCGGGATTTCGCCAACGATGCAGGGAACAGTGGCATCAATCAAGAGGAGCTGGGCGGGAAGAACACTGGACCTGGGCGGGATAAATCGTGAGTGGACGGAGCCTGTCGGTGCTGATTTTACGCCCACATAGCACCTAGAGGCTCATTAGCATATAATAAAAGTGCTTTTTTTTACAAAAACGGCTGCAGGGACTAATGTTATAAACATACTGTTATGTAGCGCTGACATTAGCGCATCGCTAATGTCAGTCAGCTACATAACAGTATTTCTGGTGGCAGAAACCCTTTAATGGGGAAATTTATTCTGGTGTATCTAGATGACATTTAGATTTTTTCTAGATACACCAGAGGTCCCTCTCCTGCCAAATGGCGACCGTGTGCCTTTTTCTCAAGGAAACTCTCCTCTGCAGAGAGAAATTACGATGTGGGAGATAGGGAGTTGTTGGCCATCAAATTAGCTTTTGAGGAATGGCGCCATTGGCTAGAGGGAGCCAGACACCCTATTACCGTGTTTACCGACCATAAGAATCTGGCCTACTTGGAATCGGCCAAGCGTCTGAACCCGAGACAGGCCAGATGGTCTTTGTTCTTTTCTAGGTTTAATTTTGTTGTCACGTTCCGCCCTGGGGTTAAAAATGTGAAGGCGGATGCCCTGTCACGTTGTTTTCCGGGAGGGGGGAACTTTGAAGACCCGGGTCCCATTTTGGCTGAAGGGGTGATCGTCTCTGCTCTTTATCCTGATTTGGAGGCAGAGGTTCAGGCAGCCCAGGCAGAGGCTCCTGATCTTTGTCCTCCTGGGAGGTTGTTTGTGCCTCTCGCTTTACAACACAAGGTTTTTAAGGAGCACCACGATACTGTCCTTGCTGGGCACCCGGGGAGTAGAGCCACAGTGGATCTCATTGCTCGGAGATTCTGGTGGCTGGCATTTCGTAAGACGGTTGAGGGTTTTGTGGCAGCCTGCGAGACCTGCGCTCGTGCCAAGGTCCCTCATTCACTGCCATCGGGTTCTCTCCTCCCGTTACCCATTCCTTCCCGTCCTTGGACGCATCTGTCCATGGACTTCATTACGGACCTGCCTCGTTCCTCGGGGAAGACTGTGATTCTGGTGGTAGTGGACCGTTTTAGCAAAATTACGCATTTCATTCCCTTTCCTGGGTTACCCAATGCTAAGACGTTGGCGCAAGCGTTTGTTGATCACATTGTTAAATTGCATGGCATTCCTTCAGACATCGTTTCTGATAGGGGCACGCAATTTGTTTCCAGATTCTGGAAGGCCTTCTGTTCTCGATTTGGGATTCGGTTGTCGTTCTCTTCTGCTTTTCACCCGCAGTCAAATGGTCAGACCGAACGCGTCAATCAGAATCTGGAGACATATCTGCGCTGTTTTGTGGCGGAGAATCAGGAGGATTGGTATTATTTTTGTCCCTTGCTGAGTTTGCTTTAAATAACTGTCGCCAGGAGTCCTCTGATAAGTCACCATTTTTTGGTGCATATGGATTTCATCCGCAGTTTGGGACATTCTCTGGAGAGGGGTCTTCTGGTTTACCTGACGAGGAGAGATTTTCTTTGTCTTTGTCATTTATTTGGCAAAAGATTCAGGGTAATCTGAAGAGGATGAGTGAGAGATATAAGCTTGTGGCGGATAAGAGATGTGTGCCTGGTCCGAAACTGAATGTGGGTGATCTGGTGTGGTTGTCTACAAAGAATATCAAACTGAAGGTTCCCTCCTGGAAGTTGGGTCCTAAGTTTATTGGGCCCTACAAGATCTTGTCCGTCATCAATCCCGTTGCCTTCCGTCTTGATCTTCCTCAGACTTGGAAGATCCATAATGTTTTTCACAGGTCCCTATTAAAACCTTATGTCCAACCCACTGTACTCTCCTCTTTTCCTCCTCCTCCGATTGTTGTTGATGGTAATCTTGAATTTCAGGTCTCTAGGATTGTGGATTCTTGCATTATCCGCGGTTCTCTCCAGTACCTCGTTCATTGGGAGGGTTATGGTCCTGAGGAGAGGATGTGGGTCCCAGTGGCGGACATTAAGGCCACTCGTCTCATCAGGGCTTTACATAGGTCTCATCCTGAGAAGGTGGGCTCTGAGTGTCCGGAGTCCACCCGTAGAGGGAGGGGTACTGTCATTGCCAATTCTGTGAGAAGGTCTGGCAGACGTCCTTCTCTACCTCTTGCATGACATTCTTTGTTTTGGTTTCACTTTGTCATCTCCTTTCCTTCTCCCAGGTGTCACCTATTTAGACTAATCGTCTCCCTTTATATTCCCTCCCATACTTCCTCACTTTGCGGTTTATACTATTTCCTAGATGAAGTGTTCACTGCTGGAGGCTGCTGCTGCTGTTTGCTCAGATAAGTCTTTTCATTTATTGTGTTTCCTTGCTGGCTTGATTCTAGGTGACCCTGACTCCGTCCATATTAAGTGCAGGGATCCGGTGGTCGTGTCCCCTCATTATTATAGGGTTTTCAGGTGTCACACAGTCTTAGGTACGTGGGCATGCAATCATCTACCATTGAGACCCTTGCATGGGCATAGCAGTCAGGGAGAGCTCTTAGGGTTTAATAGGGCTCACCTATATGCTCCTTAGTTTGGGATCAAGCCAGTCAGACGTTTATTCATAATTTCCAGCTATCTGCAACATCATCCGTGACACAGACCTTCTGAGACCAGTGCCCCCCTTCTACGGGTGACCTCCGGGCACCCAGGACCGACCTTATCAGAATGAGCTCTGTGGAATGCTCTCACCAGACGACTAGCATTAACATCGGTCGCCGGAACCCACATCCTCTCCTCTGGTCCATACCCTCTCCAATGAACAAGATACTAGAGGGATCTCCGGAGAACTCGGGAGTCCACAATCCTGCTGATCTGAAATTCTAAATTGCCGTCCACCATGACAGGAGCGGGAGGTAAAGAGGATGGCTCAACAGGTTCGACACATTTCTTTAGCAACGATTTATGAAATACGTTATGGATTTTCAATGCCTGAGGAAGTTCAAGACGGAAGGCTACAGGGTTAACAATGGCAGTGATCTTATATGAACCAATAAATCTTGGGCCCAACTTCCAAGAAGGTACCTTAAGTTTAATGTTTCTTGTAGACAACCACACAGAATCACCCACTCTCAGGTCCGGACCACTCATACGTCTCCTGTCAGCCACACGCTTATTTATACCTGTTGCCCATCTTTTTCAGGTTATTTTGGATTTTCCGCCAAATAGGAGACAAAGAAGAGGAAAATCGTTCCTCCACAGGAATGCCGGAATTTTGAGCACCAGAATATGCACCAAACTGTGGATGGAACCCATATGCCCCAAAAAAACGGCGACTTATCAGTGGATTCCTGTCTACGGTTATTTATAGCAAACTCAGCTAACGACAAAAATGAAGACCACTCTTCCTGATTCTCTGAAATAAAACATCTCAAGTAAGTCTCCAGATTCTGATTAGTGACTCCGTCTGTCCGTTCGACTGATGATGAATAGCCGATAAGAAGGACAATTGTACACCCAGACAAGTACAGAACGCTTTCCAGAGTCCCTCTATCGGACACCAAATCAGAGGGAATGCCATGTAGTTTCACGATGTTGTCGACAAACACCTGTGCAAGAGTTTTAGCATTGGGTAGACTAGGTAATGCGATAAAGTGTGCCATTTTACTAAACGATCTACAACCACCAGAATCACGGTTCTTCCAGAAGAATTCGGTAAATCCGTGATAAAATCCATGGATAAATGGGTCCAAGGTCTGGACGGGATGGGCAATGGAAGCAGAGATCCGGAAGGCCGAGTATGTGTTACCTTAGCACGTGCACAGGTACCACAGGCTGACACATAGTCCTCAACACACTTACGCAACCCCGGCCACCAGAATCTACAAGAGATGAGATCGACAGTCGATCTGCTCCCAGTGTGCCCAGCAAGCACCGTACAGTGATGTTCCTCAAACACCTTGTGACGTAATTCGGAGGGAACAAACAATTTCCCCGGAGGACAAGAGTCCGGAGCATCCTCCTGTGCCTCCAACACCCTGGCCTCGAGATCAGGATAAAGAGCGGATATGACTACCCCTTCAGATAAAATGGGACTAGGGTCATTAGACTCACTGCCCCCAGGAAAGCTACGCGACAAAGCGATCCGCCTTGACGTTCTTAACCCCAGACCATCTGGCCTGCCTTGGGTTCAGTCGCTTAGCCGACTTCAGGTAGGCCAGATTCTTGTGATCCGTAATTACCGTAATAGGGTGAATTGCTCCTTCCAACCAATGTCGCCATTCCTCGAACGCCAACTTAATGGCCAGCAATTCCCTATTTCCCACATCATAATTCCTTTCAGCAGTAGAGAGTTTTTTTTAGAGAAAAATGCACATGGGCGCCATTTACTAGGTGAAGGACCCTGCGACAAGATTGCTCCTACCCCTACCTCGGAGTCACGTCCGGTTGCACCAGAATAGGGGCCGAAGCAAAACATTCTTTCACAGCAGAAAAGGCCTGTAATGCCACATCAGACCAGACAGAAATATCCACACCCTTCCTAGTTATGTCTGTTAAAGGTTTAACCACCGATAAACAGTTCAAGATAAATTTACGGTAGTAGTTGGTAAACCCCCAAAACCGCATAAGCGCTTTCAGATTTTTGAGTCGATCCCAGTCCAACACGGCACGGATCTTCTCGGGATCCATACGAAAACCTGAGGATGAGAGCTGGTAGCCCAAAACTTCCGGTACAGCAAATACACACTTTTCCATCTTAGCATACAACTTATTCTCTCTGTAACACCTGTCTCACATGATCCTGATGAGTCTCCATATTAGGCGAATAAATTAGTATGTCATCAAGGTATACAACGACAAACCTCCCCACCAGATGATGAAAGATGTGATTGACAAAGTGTTGAAAAACCGAAGGAGCATTTTATTTAACCCAAAGGGCATGACCAGGTTTTCAAAATGACCCTGAGGGGTATTAAATGCGGTCTTCCACTCATCCCCCTCCTTGATCCTTACCAGATTATATGCCCCCCTCAGATCCAATTTAGAGAACACCTTGGCATCGACAATCTGACTAAACAAATCCGGAATCAAAGGAAGGGGGTAAGGATCACGGACGTTAATACTATTGAGCTCACGGAAGTCCAGACATGGTCTCAGGGTAACATCTTTCTTCTTTACAAAGAAAAACCCAGCAGCCACTGGGGACTTGGATGGTCTGATATGTCCCTTTGCCAAACTCTTGGTAATATACTCTTGCATGGCCTTTCCTTCGGGTTCTGAAAGACTATACAACCGAGATTTGGGCAATTTAGATCTGGGAATAAGATTGACGGGACAGTCATACTCCTGATGCAGAGGCAACTCCTGATTACCACTCTCAGAGAAAACATCAGAAAATTCAGAAATGAACGAGGGTACAGTTTTAGTGGTAACCATAGAGAACGATGCATTAAGACAGTTGTCCATGCAAAAATCACTCCAATCGAGAATCTGTCTCGCTTGCCAGTCGATGTTAGGGTTATGTTTGCTTAACCATGGTAAGCCTAACACCAACGGAGCAGGCAGACCCTCCAATACATAACAGGAGATAGATTCCTGATGCAAATCACCCACTCTTAAATGAATGTCATTCACTACCTGCGACAAGCATTTTTGGGTGAGAGGTGCTGAGTCAATTGCAAAGACAGAAATACTTTTCTCTAATGCATTAGTAGTCAACCCCTGAATGCGTACAAACTGTCCATCAATCAAGTTAACTCCTGCCCCACTGTCGATAAATGCTTCGATTTTCACAGTTTTGGACTCTAGCGCCACCTCGGCAGACAGGAGAAAACGGGTACTACCAGTAAAAGACAAAAGTAGGTTTTCTTGCTCCCCATCCACACCACCAATAGTAATTTGAGGATTAAATGTTTTTTTCCTTTTTGTTTACACCTTGATGCTGCAAGTACGGTCAAATATTAAAAAAATTTCCCTTCTTGTCACTATAAAGCAGACTCTTTTCACATGACCCAAACTTTTGCCAGTAGTACCAGGAGTAGCCCCTACTAACTGCATAGGCTCCTCGCAAAACGCAACCACCAGTGTCTCTCCACCATAAGTGTCAAAGGAAGCAGTACCCTTATCGGACAGTACGTCCTGAAGGTGAGGACCCCTAGATCTCTCCCTCAGGCGTCTATCTAGACGTACAGCAAGGGACATAGCTGCTTCCAATGACACAGGATTTTCATGAAAAGCCAACGCGTCCTGCATTCTCTCAGAGAGACCCTGACAGAATTGGCTACGGAGAGCAGGATCGTTCCACTCAGTATCGGTAGCCCATCTCCTAAATTCAGAGCAATAGGTCTCCGCGGAACGTTCTCCCTGCCGCAAACTCCGTAACTTGGTCTCGGCCAGAGAGATCCTATCCGGGTCATCGTAGATGAGACCCAAGGCTCTAAAGAATTCATCTACCGACCGGAGGGACGGTGATCCGGTCGGCAGAGAAAAAGCACCAAGATTGGGCGTCCTCTTTAAGCAATGAAATAATCATACCCACACGTTGACACTCATCCCCAGAAGAGTATGGACGCAGCTTAAAGTATAATTTACATGACTCCCTGAACCGGATGAACTTGTCACTACCCCCGAAAAAGCTGTCCGGGAGAGCAACTTTCGGTTCAGGACAGGCCTGGGACCCACCACCGGAACCAGCAGCCTGTGGACTCTGAATCTGCAGCTCTTCCAAAACCTAATGAAGCTATCCCAAGCAAGGAGTGATGGGTAAAGTCAGACTAAATAGGGCGAGGTAAAGGTCACTTGATCCACACCTGAACAGGAGGTGTGGACATACCAGCAACACACAGATAAAATTAAACCAAAAGAGGCTGTCAGATCACTAATGCGTAGATAATCTTTCAGACCTTCTGAGACCTGTCACAGATGTGACAGGCACTCTCCAGTAGGGCAACATATAGAGAGAATCAAGGCCAAGGTTACAGGATCCTTTCTGTAGTTCCACTGTCCAGCCAGTGACGAAGTGGACTTTTGTGTGTTAAGGCAAACTGTCCAAAGAATGGAGCAGAAGACTGATACCTGCCGCTAGGGGGATCGCCCTGTTGGTTGCAAAGTTCTGATCAAGATCCAGGTACCAGAAGTATGTGTTATTGGAGGGAAGCCACAGCTAAAGAAAGTACTTTTCCCATAGCAGCCTAACCAAAGCCTGTTTAAACCAGCCCTACCGAGCCTGTTATTGTGATTTGCAGCTCAGCATTCTTTATTGTATACCAAAGCACTACTACTTGATTATAACTACCTCAAGGCAATTATTCGAGTAACGTTCCTGACTTTCTCCTTATTCGGCACTATCTCTTCTCTCATTGCAACTTATGGTGCTGGCGTCACGAACACCAGGGACCCTGCCTCCACGGCACCTTAAAAACCACACCACTAAGGGCATCTCAATCACCATCTGGCGGGAGTCCCTGGACAACAGATTGTGCCCCGAAGGAACTGGTGCTGTCCTTCCATTCACCGCATGCCAGTCCAGAGAGCTCTACAGAACTGTGAGTAAACTACTACTACCCCCATCAGCCCACCATAGCTCATATATTGCCCCTGCGACCCGGTTGCTGCATTACTCCTCACAGGTGAGGAGCTTCTGCTAATGAGACAAATCAAATCTTTAGAATCAATTTGCTCATCCCTATTTAAATTCCATACAAACATATGAAAACAATGTGTACATCTTAAACACAGTGTCACTGGCCAATGCTGTACTTTGGAACCATGCCTCACTTGATAATTGCCAGTGTGAAGTATTTCATATCCAAAACTGGTTCCTGAAGAACATCACAGGGTCCTGACAGCAGTAATCCAAAGGATAACAGGGAAAGAAAGGGATACGCTTTCCCTTTTATACTCTGTCAAAGCTACTATGTCCTAAATAACCTCCTACACAAAATGACTGTCCCAAAAAGGGCACCTCATCTGGAACCTCTCCCTGTTGTTAAAGCGGTTGTGTCAACAAGTGGCATTTATTATGTAGAGAAAGTTAATACAAGGCACTTACTAATGTATTGTTATTATTCATATTGCTTTCTTTGCTGGCTGGATTCATTTTTCCATCACATTATACACTGATCGTTTCCATGGTTATGACCACCCTGCAATCCATCAGCGGTACAAGCTACTGATACACCTTAACCCGTTGTATATACTACATATGGCGTTGTGAAAGAGCCAGAGAATCCAGTGTAATCTCTGGGACCATGACTACTGTTTGTCTAGCATCCATATGTGTGCGTCCACAGACTGCACAGATAGACTGGAGAAGACTTGCGCTACTCTATTCATCATGGTAACATGAGCTAGGTTAGTATTTTTGGGGGGTATTAAGAGGGCACTTAAGGGTCTTCATACTGTATGGGGGAACTTACGTGGACAAGATCCAGTGTGGTGGGCACTTAAAGGGGTTGTCCGGGTTCAGAGCTGAACCCGGACATACCCTTATTTTCACCCAGGCACCCCCCTGAGGCTAGCATCGGAGCATCTCATGCTCCGATGCGCTCCCTTGCCCTGCGCTATATCACACAGGGCAAGGTCTCTTTTTCCGCCCGGCAGTGTGCTCGGTGACGTCACCAGCTCTGATGGGCAGGCTTTAGAGCTGCCCTAGCCGTTTTACTGGCTAGGGCAGCGCAAAATCCCGCCCATCAGTGGATCTCTAGAAAATGCCTTTGCCCTGCGCGATTTAGCATGAACTGCTCCGATGCTCAAGTCAGGGGGGCTGCCGGGGTGAAAATGGAGGTATGTCCGGGTTCAGCTCTGAACCCGGACAACCCCTTTAACCCCTTAAGGACGTAGGGCGTACCAGTACGCCCTATTTCCCGAGTCCTTTAGGACTCAGGGCGTACCGGTAAGTCCTAACTTTAAATCGGGATTCCGGCGCCGCGGGGGTTAATCGGAACAGTTTTTCAGCCGGCATCCTGTAACAACGCAGGGGGGGGTCATTTGACCCCCCCGTATCGGCAATCGCAGAAAACCGCAGGTGAATTCAGACCTGCGGTTTTCTGCGTTTCCGGTCCATTCGGGTCACCGGTGACCCGATGAACCGGAAAAAGACTGCGATCGGTGGCGTAATTATACACCACCAATCGCAGTCTGAAGATTTGGAGAGGCGGTGCTGGCCCTGGTGCTGAACGCCGCTGTCCAGGGTGCTGATTGGTACAGGGGAAAGAGGCGCGAGATTCAAATTTCCTGCGCTCCTCTCTCCCCTCCTCTTCCTGTTCTGCACGACCACCCGGCAGCATTGCCATCCATCACCCTCCTGCACCCATCGCCATCCAGGTAGGTTAGGGTCAGTGAGGGAGAGGCACCGTTAGGCAGGGAAAGAAGGGAAAAGTTAGTTTAGGGGAAAAAAAAAGAACTTTTATCTAAAACTTTCTGTGTTCCATCTTTCAGACCCCAGACCCCCCCCTGCCACTTGCCCCCACCACCAGCACATATACACGCACACACACCCATGGCCCGCCGGACGTTCTCGGCCGAGGAGGCATACGCCCAGATTGCCTCCGACTCTGAGAGCCCCAGTGAGGATGAGGATGACCCCACATTCCTTTTGTCATCCGCATCCTCCTCATCATCATCGGATGACGATGAGCCACCAAGGCGACGGAGACGCCGCCAGGCGGAGCCAGGGGCCCCACATGCTAGGGATCCTGTGGCCCACCCTAGTACGAGCCGCCCTGGGGTACGTACTGGTTTCCCGGCCCACCAAATAAGCCCACCGGAGCCCCCTGCCGATGAACTTAGTTGGTGTCCACCAGTGGACTTTGAGCCCGAGATTCCGGATTTTGCTGGCAATCCAGGAATCCAGATTCCCACAGTGGGGTTTACTGAAATTGACTTTTTTAGTTTTTTTTTCAGTAACCCACTGGTGAATCTGATGGTGGAGCAGACGAATCTGTACGCCCAACAGTTCGTCGCTCAAAACCCGGACTCAATTTTGGCTAGACCCGGTGGCTGGATGCCGGTCAGTGCAGCCGAGATGAGGACATTTTGGGGCCTCGTGCTGCATATGGGTCTAGTCCAAAAACCTAGTGTCAGGCAATACTGGAGTGGGGACGTCCTATACCAGACCCCACTGTACAGTATGGTCATGACACGTCCCCGGTTTGAGGCCATCCGGAAATGTCTGCATTATTCCGATAATACAGCATGTCCCCCCCGAGGTGATCCTGCCTATGACCGACTGTATAAGATACGGCCGGTCATCTATCACTTTGGGGCCAAATTCATGGAGGCCTACGTACCTGGAAGGGAGGTCGCGGTTGATGAGTCTCTCGTTGCGTTCAAGGGGAGACTCAGTTTCCGCCAATATATTCCCACAAAGCGGGCGAGGTATTGCGTGAAGCTATACAAAATTTGTGAGAGTTCCTCAGGGTACACTTACAAATTTCGTGTGTACGAGGGGCGAGATTCCCGTATTCAACCCCCAGAATGTCCCCCCACTCTGGGTGTTAGCGGGAAACTCGTGTGGGACCTTATGTACCCACTGCTGGATAACGGTCACTACTTGTACGTGGAAAACTTTTATACCAGCATTCCCTTGTTCAGGTCCCTTGCCGCCAGATCCACGTTCGCTTGTGGGACCGTGCGGAAAAATCAACGCAACCTCCCTGCCTACCCCCTCCAGGTACCTATCCCCAGGGGTGAGACCCGTGCCCTTACCAGTGGAAACCTGTTGCTGGTCAGGTATAAGGACAAGAGGGATGTCCTTGTACTGTCCACAATCCATGGTAACAGTACCCCCCCCCCCCCCCCGTCTCTGTGCGAGGTACCGCGGCAACGGTCCTCAAGCCCGATTGTATCGTCGACTACAATCTGTATATGGGAGGAGTTGATCTCTCTGATCAAGTCCTCAAGCCATATAACGCCATGCGCAAAACCCAGGCATGGTACAAAAAAGTTGCGGTCTACTTGGGTTGCCATGTACAACTCTTTTGTACTATCCCAAAGCGCTGGCAGCACAGGGACATTCCTCCAATTCTATGAGGCAGTCCTCAAGGCCCTGATCTTTTCGGACCGGGAAAGAGCAGGCCGGAGTACCTCGGGAACTGGAGGCGCCCGGATCGTCCCTGGCCAACACTTTCCAGGTGTGGTTCCCCATACTGGAAAGAAGGGACGAACCCCAAAAAAGTGCAGAGTGTGTCGCAGGAGGGGGATACGGAAGGACACCACCACTCAGTGCGACACGTGCCCCGATCATCCGGGCCTCTGCGTTATCGATTGCTTCAGGGAGTATCACACTTCCATGGAGTACTACATTTTTATAATCCCCAACAGTCTACTAGAGAACATAAAAAACTATGGCTCTCAGACTTTGGAGACACGGAAACAATTTTTTTACCCCAAAAAAATATTAGTTTTAGTGCAGGCATCCTCAAACTGCGGCCCTCCAGATGTTGTAAAACTATAACTCCCAGCATGCCCAGACAACCTACAGCCATCAGCTTGTAAAACTATAACTCCCAGCATGGTGGGAATTGTAGTTTTACAACATCTGGAGGGCCGCAGTTTTAGGATGCCTGCTTAGTGTCTCCAAAGTCTGAGAGCCATACATATTGGGCATCGTCGCGTGCGTAAAAGTCGTCGCTATAAAAATAACTTTTGACCAAACCCCTCGGATGAACAGTGTGAAAAATATAAAATAAAAACGGTGCCAAAACATTGATTTTTGGGCAAAATTTCCATTTGAATCCTTTTTTCCGGTAAAAAACAAGGGTTAACAGCCAAACAAAACTAAATATTTATTGCCCTGATTCTGTAGTTTGCAGAAACACCCCATATGTGGTCGTAAATTGCTATATAGCCGCACGGCAGGGCATAGAACGAAGGGAACTCCATATGGTTTCTGGAAGGCTTATTTTGATGGACTGTTTTTTTTTTTGACACCATGTCCCCTTAGAAGCCCCCCCTGATGTAGCCTAGACTAGAAACTACAAAAAAGTGACCCCATCTAAGAAACTACACCCCTCAAGGTATTCAAAAGTTACTTTACAAACTATGTTAACCCTTTAGGTGTTCCACAAAACTAAATAGCGAATGTAGAAACAATTTTTGAATTTGTTACCTTGCCTCAAAAAAGAGTAATATAGAGCAACCAAAAATCATATTTACCCCTAAAATAGTCCCAAAACAACAACTACCTTATCCCGTAGTCTCCTAGATGGGGTCACTTTTATGGAGTTTCTACTCTAGGGGTGCATCAGGGGGCTTGAAAGGGTACATGGTGTAAATAAACCAGTCCAGCAAAATCTGCCTTCCAAAAACCATATGACGTTCCCCTTCTTCTATGTCCTGCCGTTTGGCCAAACAGTAGTTTACGACCACATATGGGGTGTTTTTGCAAACTACAGAATGAGGGCAACCCACATTGAGTTTTGTTTGGCAGTTAACCCTTGTTTTACTCCTGGAAAAAATTTATTATATTGGAAAATTTTCCAAAAAATAGAAATTTCGAAATTGTTTCTCCATCTGCCATTAACTCTTGTGGAACACCTAAAGGGTTAACAAAGTTTGTAAAAACAGTTTTGAAAACCTTGAGGGGTGTAGTTTCTAGAATGGGTGTTTTCTATTATGTAAGCCTCACAAAGTGACTTCAAACCTGAACTGGTCCATAAAAAGTGGGATTTTGAAGATTTCTGAAAAATTTCTAAATTTGCTTCTAAACTTCTAAGCCTTGTAACATCCCCAAAAAATAAAATATCATTCCCAAAATGCTACAAACATGAAGTAGATATATGGGGAATGTAAAGTCATCACAATTTTTGGGGGTATTACTATGTATTACAGAAGTAGAGAAACTGAAACTTTGAAATTTGCTAATTTTTCCAAATTTTTGGTAAATATGGTATTTTTTTATGCAAAAAAATTAACTTTTTTGACCCAATTTTAGCAGTGTCATGAAGTACAATATGTGACGAGAAAACAATCTCAGAACGGCCTGGGTAAATCAAAGCGTTTTAAAGTTATCAGCACGTAAAATGACACTGCTCATATTTGCAAAAAATGGCCAAGTCCTTAAGGTGAAATAGGGCTGAGTCCTTAAGGGGTTAAGGGCGCGTTATACTGTGCATGGTGGCTCTTAAAGAGTATGACTCAATTACTAGACTTTCAGTCAGGGAGATGGCAGCCCCTGATGCCGCAATGTGTAAAATACTGTAGTAACAAGAAATGACAGGAAGAAAGCTTGAACAGTGTAAAAGTAGAAGCCACATGTAAACACCATCTAAAGGCTGATTTTTCATTTTTAACGGGAGTGGTCCTTTAAGACCTATTCAGATAATAAGGGCAAATTCACAATACCATCATCACAGGGGACATGTGAACAATAAGGAATGGAAGGGCCCCTAATAGAACAGTCCTATCCTTGCCTGTAATCCGGACATTGATAGCACATGTTATATTTTATTGCAGAACGACCATGCAGACATACGAACACGGAATGCACACAGAATAATTTCAGTTTGCATGCAAACTGCAAAAAAAAACAAAAAACGGAATGGACACGGAAAAAAAATAAGTTTGTGTGCATGAGCCCTGAAGGTCAGGTCCAGGTATCAGGTAATAGCCTTGAAGCGAGACTGGCAAATACACAGAGGAGCCTTGAGTTCACAGCTGCAGATAATGAGCAGCCCGCAGGTGACGATTATCCTGCGCTAATTTCTAGCAGGTTTGTCGGTTTTATCTCCACTAAAGTGTGTCCTCGTAAAGTCTCCTCCTCAGAGAACGCTTCATCTAGACACCGAATTATCCTGCACATTAAAGGCCGTGACAATTGCAGCCTTGTGAAGTGAGTGTCAAACAGAATACAAGATTCAGCGGTGGCCCCATCACCCCCCTCACTATCACCTTTCTTCACAAGCTCTAGCTCTTCGCCTCTGTGGACAAAAGTGATGGACATTGGCAAATAGTGAATAATTTGGAGGTGCCAAAAGGTCATTGGTCCACATTTCATGCATATGCGAACATCTGGGTTGCCAACCAGATATTTTATTTTTTTCTGGTCAGCTTATCCCAAAATCACAGACAGTCAACATTTTTTACAAGCAAATTGAAAGACCGTAATGAATGATAAAGCTTATAAGTAATTCATGTCTATAGCTCAATATAGCGTACTGGAGTCCCGTCATCACCCGATCCAAAGGAAGCGCTGCAGCGGGAAAGGGCAGTCCTCAAGTCAGTAAGCAGAGAAATCCCAGCAAGCCCTTTATGCTTCAGTCAGGTTTATATTTTATTGTATGTCATGGAATACAATCTCAGGACGCATTTCAGCCCATTCAGCCTTTGTCAAGTTGAAACGCATCCTGAGAGAGTTGATCCATCCCCTAACTCTAACTCTATCTGCTATCTATCCTCATCTCTTCCCTCTATCCTTACAATCCTTTCCCTTTTTCTCATGTCAATGTTGTGTGGGTGGAGGTTACATTCAATGCCCTGGTGCCTTTGTGCCATGAGTTCTCAGTCTATTTACGTGTCAGCCATCTTTGTGTCTCCTGCGCTGAGGTAGCCTGCTTCCTTCCAGCATTGACATTGTCATGTATTGCTGCAACTAAGGTTATTCCAACAATCATAATTCTTTTCAGATGAAGCACCAGGTAATACCTCAAATTTCACTCCTCTCCCATCCTGAGTTCCATCTATGACCTCCTTTCCCGATCCTGAAGGATTATTATTGACCACCACTTCCAGTCCTGAGTTCTGTCCACGACCTCGTTTTCCAGTCCTGATGGTTTAGCCATGACCTAGTGGATTTACATGTGGATAGAATTAACTGATTATCATGAAGGAAGTGTTCCTTCCCAGCAACTGGCTGCTCATTCAGTGGGGATGAAATGCTGCATTACTCCACAGTATGGACAATTGCTTGTCCTCATACAGCTGCATTGTTTCTGGGTAGCAGAGTTCTGTTTAGACTGTACGATCCCCTGTCCAGAATCAATAATTTTCTTGCTTGCACTAACAACAGGTGATCAGCTGCACCTTTTGATGGGTACCGGTAGTTTGTTGGGAACGACAAATGGGCCCTGGTGCAAGAGTTCAGCTTGGACCCCCGTTCCTCAGTGCTTGTTGGCAAGGGGCATGGGAGCACATAGCCACATTGAAAGGGCACCCCCTCATGCCAAATTCTTGACCTAACCCCTTCCCTCCAGCCAGAGGTGTAAATTGACTAGTATGCACTTTCTATAATGCCTGTGTCTTATGTGGCACAAGGGTCTTTGGGCCCCCTCAGGCTCCTGGGCCCGGTAGCGACTGGTACCTCTGCCCCCCTTATAGCTACGCCCCTGTCCAAGATTATCGGCATGTGGAAATCGACTATTAGGATTTAGTCACAACTTCCTCACCCAGTCCCGAGGGATTATTGATGACCACCACTCCCAGTCTTGAGTTCCATCGATGACCTCCTTTGCCAGTTCTGAGGGTTTGGTCATGACCTCCTCCTCCAGTCCTGAGGGTTTAGCCACAGCTTTCTCTTCCAGTCCTGAGGGTTTAATCACATCTTTTCCCAATCCTGAGGGTTTAGTCACAGCCTCCTTCTACAGTACTGAGGATTAAGTCGACATCGCCTCACATAGTCCTGAGTTTTGTTCATGACCTCCTCTCCTAATCCTGAGTTCAGTCCATAACCCGCGCTCTCAGTACTTAGGGTTTAGTTTCAACCTTGATGGCACACACACGGCCAGTATCTGTGTTTTGTGGATCCACAATTTGCAGACCGCAAAACAGGCTATGGCCGTGTGCATGAGCCCTTAATGGTATCACGGAGCTGCCATTATCTTGCGGAGCCAGCAGGAGAGTGGCCAAGTAGGTGGTTGTATTATAACGGTGGTATGTGTAAAGTGTCCTGCAGACTATTGCTCCTCAGCCTGGGTTGGCTCATAATAAGGTATTAATTGTTTGTGCTGGGAAGTCAGGGGTAAATAAACAGCCAGAAGGATCAATAGGCAGCGAGGTCAGGGATGGACGGATTTACAGCCTGCAGCAGCCCCCGCATAGCAGATCTATGGAGGAGTGAAGACTGTGAACGGCTGAGGGGAGGGGGTTGTGGACCCTCCATGAATTCAATAGTCACACTAAGGCTTTATCTATATGTGTGGCATTTTCAGGCTTTTTTTTGTTCAGTTGTTATGTCAGATACGTCAGTCATGAATAGAGCCTAATAGTGAGCGTCTGTAACGATGGATCCAAATCAACTGCACGCGACACCTGCCGTCTGCTTCACTGTTCTTCAGATTGATTTGTCACGTCTTCTGCTTGGTGATATTTCTTCTTTGTTTATAGAATCATTCCGTACGTTATTAAATGAAGTGTAATTATATCACTATGATGCCTGTGACAACCTCTCAGAGATGATATACAGAAGGTTGTCAGCAGCATTAGCCTGAATAGCTGTTATTGTATCATCATGTTAGTGGTGTCAGATGCAGTGGGTGGGGCTGTGACAACATATCAGTCATTATAGGGAAACTGGTTGTCAACATAAGGCCGCATGCACACGACCGTTGTTTGTCTCTGCGTCCGTTCCGCCGATTTTAGCGTTTCAGATGCGGACCCATTCATTTCTATGGAGCCGTTGAAAATGCGGATAGTGCACCGTTTGCCATCCGCGTCCGTAATCGGTGGTTCCAGTCCGTCAAAAAAATATAACCTGTCCTATTCTTGTCCGCGGAATACGGTTCGCGGACCCATTCAAGTCAATGGGACCGCTAAAAAACACGGAGGCACACAAGATTGTCATCCGCGTCCGTGCATCCGCGTCCATTTTATTCCTATCATTTCCATGGCAAACCTGTCTTTAGACTTTTTTGGTGGTCCTCCAAAAATAAAGGAAGACTCACAGAAACAAAAACGGAAACGGATCACGGAACAACGGAACCCCATTTTGCCGAACGGAACACAACAACGGTCGTGTGCATGAGGCCTTAATAGAACATCTCTTGGACATCTACATAGCCATATAGTTGTTTTACTGTTATATTCCGTAATGTTAGTAACAGGGTGGGACTGGGACAACCCCTCAGTCATTGTGTAGAGGCTGGTAATCTGCAAGAATAGAAGGAAGTTCATGTAAGGCCTCATGCATACGACCGTATGTATTTAGCAGTCCGCAAATAACTGATCCACAAAAAATAGCGATGTCGACGTCCGTGTGCATTCCATATTTTGCAGAATAGAACAGCTGGCCTCTAATAGTACACAGTACTATCCTTTTCCGTAATGTTGACAATAATTGGAGATGTTCTATTTTTTTTGCGGAACGGACATACGGAAACGGAATGCACACTGAGTAATTTCCGTTTTTTTGCAGACCATTGAAATGAATGGTTCTGCTTACGGTCCGCAAAAAAAACGGAACTAACACAGAAAGAAAGTTTATTTGTGTGCATGAGCCCTTAGTCTGACCACAGGTGGCATATTTTTATTGGAAAATCGATGATTTGGTGGCAGATTTGTGGTGGATTTCACCATTTGGATTGCAAGGGTTAAAATCTGTGACGTTTAAAGTCCACACTTCTTTCATGGGAACTCCGCAGTCCACACATCACTTGTAGCTATACCCATAAGATGGCCGCAGTAAGAGAAAGTCGTGTGCAGAGTGGAGTTACCCTTTAAGCACTGGATGGTTTCTCCACTCAGTTTCCATATGTCATTTTAGGGTATAAATACTACACATTTTGATGCCGTGAAGCGCAGTCCTGAGCCAATGATGTGCTGATAATCTGCTCCCTGGACATGTGTACTAATGATGTCTACACTGTACCATTCTCCTTCCCTCTGATCTAATTAGTGGTTTGTATATAATAATGAGGAGATGCCGCAGCCCAGACTGTCAGGAGCAGACGCCATATCTGAAGATGTAGGTAAATGATGTGCGGCATGAGATTGCTGGTTTTTCACTTTGTGTCGTTAGGAAATTGTATTTAATTACATTCTGGGGAAATATTTTCACTCAACATTGAGATCTGCTAATTAATCTGCATGAAGCGCAGTAATGGATTGTGCTATTATCCCTGGAATTACACGCCCCCCACTGTTTTTACTTTGCAGCATCTCAACACATGCTCCCTTCCTATAGGAGCCATGGAAGCGGATTTACTAATCGGTGTAAACTTAAACAGGCCGTCTAAAGATCTGCCAAATTTATCACAGTAGCTCCAGCTGGAGGATACTGCATGACTAGACACTTTTGTCTATGTGTGTACTAACTATTGGTTAGGCTGCTGTGGAGCAGAATTTTGTCCAAAATGTTGGAATAAAACTGTGCATCTTAAAACGCACCTGAGTTAAAAAAAAAAAAAAAGTTTGAATAATGGTTGTGCTTCTTTGTAAAATCATAACTGTGAAGAAACAGTTATATTTGGGCTCCCGTAAAGTCTTTTTCTGCCTAATTATCCCCTGTTTCAGCTGCACAGCTAGATGCATTTTACTCAGAAGCAGGGGGCGTATCCCTTCTGTGAAGTCTGCCAGCTCTGTACTGCTGTGGCATACTTTCCCTTACATCCCACTATGTTTGTTTTTACCCCCTGAGCTCACAGAACAGGTAAGGAGGGATATACTAGATGTACAGAAACACATGAGGCTCCCATAATCTTCAAAAGTTGTAGAAGCAGTTCTTTCACACCCCCAGGAGGGAGCAGGGCGAAACATACGTTGGGGTTGCGGTGCTCCCCCTACACTGGGTCTGTACCTCACCATACTTATGTCTTTTTGATGCCTACTCCATGTGCTATGAATTATATGTGCGTGATTTAGCATGTTAGACTATGGAATTGTGCATATGGTATAATTGAATAGTCCCGTACCATTGTTGAATTGCTTCAGTAATTGCATTACTCACATTGCCCACCAGGGATATTACCAATAGGTGGATGGATATTATTGTGAGGTTGTGCTGTACTTCTTTGATTATTATTTATTTATTATTGATCAGGATTCGATTATGACTGGGTATCATTGCATCATGCTGTTATAGGGTTTATGTGGAGGGGAGCTGTACTTGCAGCAGAGGTAGGAGGGCCTAGCATATTGTGAGTCTATGCTGCATTATATGTAATTTTTTTATCTTATTGTTTTCTATGATGTAATAAAGAATGTATTGGTATTTTATGTGTGGTGTTATACTTTTGGTGGGAGATATCACACTTACAGAAACACATGAGGCTCCCATAATCTTCAAAAGCTGTGTAGAAGCAGTTCTTTCATCAGGCGCTGGAACTCAACTAGTTCTGACACGCCGCCATTTCCTTTGAGCCATCTTCTGCGTCTCTCTTACCAGTGATGGATCTTGCCTGACAACAGGCAGTGAACTGCAACTTAGGTGGCCGTGATGTGAGATGGGGAAACAGCTCTCATTGTCTGAACACTGTATAGATTAAATCAAATGATCTGGACTGACATTCTGCTGTTTGGCCACAAGATGCGGCTGTTTCCAAAACACAGCTAACAGGCTTCATTGATTTCTATATTCATGAGAGGTGGAGTTTCAGAGCCTGGAGAAGATAAGGAAGCAGCAATCTTAGAGGAAGTTGAGACTGAGGAACTGTGTGAGAATCCGACTGCATCCAGGTCTGAGAGCATCCCTTAGTGACCAGAGCTGCAGCTAAGTGAAGCTGATCATGTTCAAGACCCTGATCCTGACCAGAGGAACGAGGATTGCTTCCAGGAACGCTCATGAGAGCTGAGAAGCAAAGCTACATACACTGCGGTACCACATGCTTGTTGGAGAGGCATTTGTTCTGTTCAGAGTCACCAGCGGAGGCAAAGCAGACCCGGGTCGGTAAGATCGTGCACGCACCTCATTACAGTGTTGGCGTCTAGAGACTGAGACCAGGTCTGTAGTTAGTTAGATAGGGTCTCTGTTTGTGTCAGGCCACAAGTGTTATTACTACTGTTCATTGCAAGGACTCCATAACTCAAAGTGACATTTCACATTGGACAGCTGATAAAATTCCCACAAACTCAAGCCATGCTGGCATTTTGCTTAGAAGGAATACTCAGGCACGTGCTACAGGACCAGTTATGGGAGGGGGAATACTGTAGAGCACTGTAAGATTGTAAGCTGTTGTGCTGCACTGTAGGCTAGCCCGTACCACACACCCATACAGTTATTCTTGTTTTTGTTAGAGTAATAACAGGTAAGGTGTGGCAGTTTAGTTGTGCCTGCCAGTAGGTAAATTACCACGCTTTCCTCCTGCATCCATCGGAGGGCGCCGTGCTGTGCAGCACAAGGGTCTCAGCCTTTGGGCTGGGTGTATGTAAATTTATTGCATTTGTGTTTGTGTTCATTACCACATTTAAGTAAAATTCTGTTTTGGCAAAAGCTAGTATTGGGGTTGCTTTCCTCGTTCGTGACTTCACTGTATCCTGGGAAGCCCACCACGGTACACGGCTTACAGTGATACCCCTTGGGGCCATGACTTTCAAGTTTTTTTTTAGGTGGATGCAGGCATATTTTTTAAATGAAGTGATTTAGAAATTTGCTAGTTCCACCGTTCTCTATGAAATGAAATGGTATGAAAGTACAGTGACTCTTTAATCAACATCCTCGCTCCCTACCAAGTCACGTCCTTTTCATGCTAAACCATGCCCCCTTGGTGTACACGGTGTGTGTTTTTTTGTTTTGTTTATTTCTTCATAAATATGGAAATGGTTGCATATGTCAGTTTTTTTTTACATCTGTGTGTCATCCATTTTTGACATGCGTGAAAAACAAAAACAAAGGGTGGCCAATTTGGCCCATTCCACTTGTCAGAGCATCTGCTAGCAAAGATCCATGAAAATCGGATCACACACGGATGGCTTCCATGTGCTTTCTGTGGTATTCACGGATCAATGGAATCAAATCGGTTTGTTTATTCCAGAAAATGGACCAAAGTAGTGCAAACATCCTTTTTTTTCCCATTGAACCTCAGACCACAAAAAAACAGACATGTGAATCTATTGAATTCAATTGTTCCAGGTGCTGTCCCTCGAGAATGCGGTAAGCACATGTCCGACATACACTGACATGAAGAAGGGAGCCATGTGATGTGTGTTCATTTAAGGCCTCATGCACATGACCGTATGTATTTTGTGGTCTTCAAAAAATGGATCCTCAAAAAATACGGATAACATCCGTGTGCATTCCAGATTTTGCGGAACGGAACAGCTAGCCCCTAATAGAAGAGTACTATACTTTTCCGTAATGCGGACAGTAATAGGACATGTTCTATTATTTTGTGGAACAGACATACGGACATACAGAAACGGAATATTTTGCAGAGCCGTTAAAATTAATGGTTGCACATACAGTGAGGAACAGAAGTATTTGAACACCCTGCGATTTTGCAAGTTCTCCCACTTTGAAATCATGAAGGGGTCTGAAATTCACATTGTAGGTACATTCCCACTCAGAGACAGAATGTAAAAAAAAAATCAGGAAATCACATCGTATGATTTTTAAAGAATTTATTTGTCTTGCACTGCTGAACATAAGTATTTGAACACCTGAGAAACAGCAAAAATTCTCGCTCTCAAAGACCTATTACTGTGCCTTTAAAAAGTCCACCTCTACTCCACTCATTAATCTAACTTAATAGCACCTGCCTGAGCTCTTTAAAGACACATGTCCACCACACAGTCAGTCAGTTGCCAACAACTACCATGGGCAAGACCAAAGAGCTGTCAAAATACACCAGAGACAAAATTGTGGACCTCCACAAGGCTGGAAAGGGTTACGGGGCAATTGCCAAGCAGCTTGGTGAAAATAAATCAACTGTTGGAGCAATTAGAAAATAGAAGAGGCTAAAGACAACTGTCAGTCTCCCTCGGACTGGGGCTCCATGCAAGATCTCACCTCGTGGGGTATCACTAATGATAAGAAAGGTGAGGAATCAGCCCAGAACTACAAGGGAGGAGCTGGTCAATGACATGAAGAGAGCTGGGACCACAGTTTCAAAGGTCACTGTTGGTAGAACACTACGCCGTCATGGTTTCATATCATGCATTGCACGGAAGGTTCCCCTGTTCAAGTCATCACATGTCCAGGCCCGTCTCAAGTTTGCCAATGACCATCTGGATGATCCAGAGGAGGCATTGGAGAAAGTCATGTGGTCAGATGAGACCAAAGTAGAACTTTTTAGTCTAAACTTCACTCATAGTGTTTGGAGGAAAAAGAAGGATGAGTTACATCCCAAGAACATCATCCCTACTGTGAAGCATGGGGGTGGTAACATCATACTTTGGGGGTGCTTTTCTGCGAAGGGGACAGGGCGACTGCACTGTAATAAGGAAGAGGATGAATGGGGCCATTTATTGTGAGATTTTGAGCAACAACCTCCTTCCCTCAGTCAGAGCATTGAAGATGGGTCGTGGCTGAGTCTTCCAACATGACAACGAACCAAAGCACACAGCCAGGATAACCATGGAGTAGCTCCGTAAGAAGCATATCAAGGTTCTGGAGTGGCCTAGCCAGTCTCCAGACCTAAATCGAATTGAACATCTTTGGAGGGAGCTGAAACTCTGTGTTGCTCAGCGACAGCCCCTAAACCTGACAGATCTAGATGAGATCTGTGTGGAAGAGTGGGCCAAAATCCCTGTTGCAGTGTGTGCAAACCTGGTCAAGAACTACAGGAAACGTTTGACCTCTGTAATTGCAAACAAAGGCTTCTGTACCAAATATTAACACTGATTTTCTCAGGTGTTCAAATACTTATGTTCAGCAGTGCAAAACAAATAAATTCATTAAAAATCATACAATGTGATTTCCTGATTTATTTTTATTTTTATTCTGTCTCTCAGAGTGGAAATGCACCTACAATGTGAATTTCAGACCCCTCCATGATTTCTAAGTGGGAGAACTTGCAAAATTGCAGGGTGTTCAAATACTTCTGTTCCTCACTGTACAGTCCGCAAAAAAAAAAATGGAACGGAAACAGAAATAAAATATGTTCGTGTGCATGAGCCCTCATGGCCAGGATAGATTATTATCCACTGAGAGTAAACAATGAAGGAGATGACATAATGCTGACTTTATAATACCGTATATATACTGTATACATATACAAGGGGGACAGCTGCATTACACTGTATTGTATTACCTTCTGTATCTGTACATACCTGATTGCCGGTAATGATCCTGCAATGTCAACTGGAGCAGTAGGCTCCTCAGTAATAACTCTGTGCATTTGGCCGTCAGTAATAAACAGACTGACATCTCGGGAGCTGAACTCTGAGGACGCGGTGGCGGCACACTGGACCCAGCGCGTCACGGCTGCAGCGTTAAGCCTCACAGCTCCTGTCCTCTGATAATATGGTAATTGCTAATTGCTGATTCTTATCTGCTCCGCACTCGTTAGGGCATCAGACCGGCGGCGTGATTACTGCTTCCCACACAGCCACGTATATAGGGACACATTCATTAACTGAGGTTTAACCTCTGACCCTGAGGATTTGAGAACAATATCTGATTAGGAGGGAATATCACTTCCACAACTTCTTCATACTACAGGAACAACATCACCAACATCTCTCACCTGCACCATCCTGTCCTCCAGGTGAGGTGGAACTACAAGTACCAGAATGCTACACACTCTATGAGCACTCACACCTAAAATAGGCAGAGATGACTTAGAGAGGAAAAGACGGTCAGATTTCCTGAAGCCAAAACCAGTAGTGAATTCAAAAAAGAGAAGTCCTATCTATCCATTATTCTTTCTCTCCTTTTGTGATCCATTCCTGATTTTGGCTTCGAAATTTGGATCAGGAAATTTGACCATGTGGTCATATCCTTAGAGAGAAGAGATGAGGTGACCGCTGTGGTAACAGGAATTACCAGCTAATCTTGCATAAAATATGCCTTGTTATGCAGATTGTGCAGGAATTAAAGGGCTTCTGTCACCCCACTAAAGTCTTTTTTTTTTTTTGGGCTAGTTAAATTACTTATATTGCGATATATGAAAATATAATGGTCTTACTTACTTTGATTCAGCAGTTTCTTCTAAAAACAAAGTTTTATAATATGTAAATTAGGTCTCTACCAGCAAGTAGGGCGGCTACTTGCTGGTAGCAGTTGCAGAAAACCGCCCCCTCGTTGTGTTGATTGACAGGGCCAGCCGTGATCTCCTCCTCCGGCCATCCCTGTTGGCATTTCAAAAATCGCGCGCATGTGTTCATTCGGCGCAGGCGCTCTGAGATGAGGAGGCTCGCCTCCTCAGAACTCCCTCAGTGCGCCTGCGCAGATGACGTCTTCTATTTCGGTGATGTCATCGGCGCAGGCGCACTGAGGGAGTTCTGAGGAGGCGAGCCTCCTCATCTCAGAGCGCCTGCGCCGAATGAACACAGGCGCGCGATTTTTGAAATGCCGACAGGGCTGGCCGGAGGAGGAGATCACGGCTGGCCCTGTCAATCAACACGACGAGGGGGCGGTTTTCTGCAGCTGCTACCAGCAAGTAGCCGCCCTACTTGCTGGTAGAGACCTAATTTACATATTATAAAACTTCGTTTTTAGAAGAAACTGCTGAATCAAGTAAGTAAGACCATTATATTTTCATATATCGCAATATAAGTAATTTAACTAGCCCAAAAAAAAAAAAGACTAGTGGGGTGACAGAAGCCTTTTAATCATTACCGATTTGGTGACCTGGAAAACTATGTGAACATCCATAGTGACATGATCTGTGGGAGCAAGAGCGGAGGATGGGAGTGGTAGTGGCTCTGGCTGTTACAGTCAATCACAATGGCTTTCCTCACACCGTTGCTCCGTAGGGCCTTGCAGTGAATGGAGGACACACCTTTTCTTCCCCCCACCACCTGATGGAGAGCTCTTGCCTGATGCTAGTCAGGGTGCCTATGATGTTGAATATGGGTGCAAGGCAGGGTGCGTGGAGTGCTATGGCCAGCGTATGGTGCAGGAGTTAGTAACTAGGCCAGATGTAATAAACAAATGTCTATCTTTACTAAAGTGGAAAATAGGAGTTGTAGTACATCCAATGATAGGAAAACACAGTTCCAATTGTATACAGTGCAATTCTTCCCAGATAACAAAGTATGCAGCTGCGGATTGGCCATAGACCTTACAGGGAAATTTCCCTGAGTCCTCCTCACTGCCAGCCAGTGGAAGTTTTTGGGGATGTATTTTGTGCTGCTGACGGCAGTATTTTGTGATGGACTGTGGTATTTGGCTCTGTTGGGGTGGTATAATGTGCCACAATATGGTATTGCTGGCCCTGCCTTCCATCAATTTGGACCCAACTACAATACGGGGCCACTTTTAGTATTTTTTCCATTGCCACTTTAAGTTCCCAGTCTGCCCCTGTAAGTATGGATTTAGGTAAGGATGCGAGGCAAGTCTGCTCCAATAGAATCTATGGCAAGCAATAGTACTCTTGTAATGGTGGTTGTAATGTTCACTGAGGGTTACAGGGTTTCTGAGATACGGCTGGATATCTCATTAGCTTTAGGGTGCATTCACATGACCGTATGTATTTTGTGGTCCACAAAACGCAGATCTGCAAAAAATACGGATGGCGTCTGTGTGACGTCCATGTTGCATCCGTTTTGTTTGTTGATCCATTGTAACAAGGCCTATCCTTGTCTGCAAAACGGACAAGAATAGGACGTTTATCTTTTTTGCAGGGCTATAGAACAGACATACAGATGCGGACAGCAAACAGCATTCTGTCTTTTTTGCGGAAAAGATATCATAAAATATTTATAAAAATGTGGGGGATGTGCTCCCTTTTTTGAGATACTGTAATATATATACAGTACAGACCAAAAGTTTGGACACACCTTCTCATTCAAAGAGTTTTCTTTATTTTCATGACTATGAAGGCATCAAAACTATGAATTAACACATGTGGAATTATATACATAACAAACAAGTGTGAAACAACAGAAAATATGTCATATTCTAGGTTCTTCAAAGTAGCCACCTTTTGCTTTGATTACTGCTTTGCACACTCTTGGCATTCTCTTCATGAGCTTCAAGAGGTAGTCCCCTGAAATGGTCTTCCAACAGTCCAGTCTTGAAGGAGTTCCCAGAGATGCTTAGCACTTGTTGGCCCTTTTGCCTTCACTCTGCGGTCCAGCTCACCCCAAACCATCTCGATTGGGTTCAGGTCCGGTGACTGTGGAGGCCAGGTCATCTGGCGCAGCACCCCATCACTCTCCTTCATGGTCAAATAGCCCTTACTTTCAAAGTTTTCCCAATTTCTCGGCTGACTGACTGACCTTCATTTCTTAAAGTAATGATGGCCACTCGTTTTTCTTTACTTAGCTGCTTTTTTCTTGCCATAATACAAATTCTAACAGTCTATTCAGTAGGACTATCAGCTGTGTATCCACCTGACTTCCCCTCAACGCAACTGATGGTCCCAACCCCATTTATAAGGCAAGAAATCCCACTTATTAAACCTGACAGGGCACACCTGTGAAGTGAAAACCATTTCAGGGGACTACCTCTTGAAGCTCATCAAGAGAATGCCAAGAGTGTGCAAAGCAGTAATCAAAGCAAAAGGTGGCTACTTTGAAGAACCTAGAATATGACATATTTTCAGTTGTTTCACACTTGTTTGTTATGTATATAATTCCACATGTGTTAATTCATAGTTTTGATGCCTTCAGTGTGAATCTACAATTTTCATAGTCATGAAAATAAAGAAAACTCTTTGAATGAGAAGGTGTGTCCAAACTTTTGGTTTGTACTATATATATATATATATATATATATACACACACACACACACACGGGTATATTTTGACTATTTCATTTAATGTTTGTGTGTGGTTAAAAGATATCCATAGTGTTCCCCACAACATTGACCTCTACAGCAGCTCTCCCCCTTAATAGTAGCCTCCATAGCAGTCCACCCCCTTAACTTTGACCTCCACAGCAGCCTGGCACTTTAGAAGTGACCTCCACAGTTGCCCACCCCATTAACTGTAAACTTCACAGACCCAACCCCGATAACAGTTTTCTCCACAGTGGCCCATCCCCTTAACACTGACCCTCCACAGTACCCTGCCCCTTAACATTGACCTCTACAGCACCCCTCCTCCTTAATAGTGACCTCCACAGCAACCCACCCCCTTAACAGTGACCTCCACAGTGACCCACCCCCTTAACAATGACATCCACAACATCTCGCCCCCTTAACAGTGACCACCACAGTGGTCCATCCCTTTTACAGTGACCTCCACAGAACCCCATCCCCTTAACTGTGATCTCCACAGTGCCCTGCCCCCTTTACACTGACCTCCACAGTGGCCAGCCCCTTAAAAGTGACCTCCACAGTGACCCGCCCCCTTAACAGTTACCCCACAATGCCCCGTCCCCTAAAAAGTAACCTCTACAGTGCCCCGCCCCTTAACATTGACCTACACAGTGGCCTTCACAGCACTTGCTCCCTTAACACTGACCTCCACAGTACCCTGCCATATTAACTATGACCTCCACAGCGCCCGTCCCCTTAACAGTGACCTCTACAGCACCCCGCCCCCTTAACATTGACTTCCACAGTACCCCACCCCCTAAAAACTGACCTCCACAGTGGTCCACACCCTTTACAGTGACTCTCCACAACGATTTACCCCTTACCAGTGACCTCCACAGGGCCCCACCCCCTTAACAGTGACTCCCCCCACACACACACACACAGTGGCCTTTCCCCCTTAACATTGACCTGCACAGGGACCCTCCCCTTTAAGTGACCCCACCACTGTACCACACCGCCTTAGGCTACTTTCAGGGGAACAGCCTGCCGGATCTGTACAACTGTTTGCACCCATGTGCTGCCGGAAGTCCGCCCAGCTCCATTCACTATAATTGGGACTGGCCGGAGATCCGCCGTTTCAGTTTTTGCCTCAGGCAGCAAAAAGATTAGGTGCACTCCTATAAATCAGATGGCTCAAGACATCTTGTGGAATATGACCTCTCTTAACTTTGTATTTCTTGTCTCTGCAGTAGAGACCCCGCCCGATGTTTTCTCAGGTTTTTCTTTGACCATCTTGCTGGAGAGAAGAATGTGGCTCATCAATACTCATTACGGTAGAGATAAAAGCCGCCATTGTTTTGTGCATTGATCCCATAGAATGTGGCTGCATTCTCATCTGTTCACGTCACGGGCAGAACATTTGTATATTGCAACGTGAGAAGTAAATAATGTCATGAGGACTGGCGTAGCTATAGGGGTCGCAGCGGTCGCAATTGCGACCGGGCCCCTAAGTCAGGGGGGCCCATGGGGCCCCCTCAAGCCAGGAGAGCCACAGTAAAGCGGGCAGCACGGCCTGCAGCTGATAACTAAAATCATAGGGGGCGGAAAGTGGAGGCTGAGAGGCGAGCCCTGCGTCACGTGCACTGTGCAGGGCAGGCGAAGTGAGGAGGGGGAGTGGCTTCAGTTCAGGTCTCAGGAAGAGGAAGCTGTGTGCTGACCGCCGGATTGTTAGCGAACCACCAGGGATGTATTAACTGGCGGCGTGATAAACTAACCCTACTCCCCCCCCCCAGTCTGTGACTGTCCCTGCCTCTTGACTGATAGGGCTGGAGGCTGGAGTCTCTGGACATGTTGTGGGGCCCTGAAAATCTCCCTCCTGCACTGCTGCTACAATGGTAGAAGAGCAGAGTACATGTGCTGCTACTTCTGGGTTGCAGTGAATGCACAGTCTCTGTTCCAGCAGAGCCTCTGACTCTGAGCACATGCGCCACTACTCAGAGCAGCAGCGCAGGCGTGCAATTGTCCTGGTACGGTGAGATATCCGTCCCTGTCAATCAAGTGGCAGGGGGAGATTCTTTGGCAGCGAGGACAGCCCCCCTGTAACACAGAAGTCACTATGCTGCCACAGACAGTGCCTACGGCGGGCCATGGTGACACAGTCGGAGGGTAGGGGGGCCCAAATTGAACTATTGCACCAGGGCCCATGAGCCTATAGCTACGCCCCTGGTCATGAGCTTTTGTTGTATCTGAGAGCTACTTTTACAGTTGTACGCAGTCGCCGCTGATTGCCTCGGTCACACAAACCTCACCTTTACCACAGCATGATAACAACTGTAATTTCTCTTGATTCATTCCAAGCATTTTATTATATATTTTCCGCCTCAAGAGCATTTGATATTTTCTGTTTTTCAACAAAAGTGATGCGTTAATTGGGTCGGCGCAGAGGTCGCCGGAAAACCAGTCAACGTCTGGATGTGATATTTACTGTAAATTGATGCGGCGGCGGGTGAAGCAGAATTGTGCCGTTTTACATATGAATAACGAGCTGACCTCGGATAAGTGATCCCGCTGGCTGTGAAAGGAACAAATCCAGACTCTCCCAGGGCAGCAGATGATGAAGAGACAAGTCACAACACAAATCACATCTCAAAATTATTATCCTGCAGTCGACACAACTGCATGGTCAGGTGATCTGTGCGACTTGCGATTGCAGGTGACGACTGTCCCCGAGGTCATCACTAATAGATTTACTGCCGCGATCGAACAGATGACAAGAATCTGTGGCCAAAGAAAGAGTGTATGTTGAAAACTGGACAACTGAGATCACTGCTGAGGGTTACTGCATTCGCTGGGTGGGTGAGGCATCATCCAAGTCTTCATCCAGCAGCCATCATCACAGAGTCATCACACAAGTATCAGGAATATCTAGAAGACAGCATTTGGGGGTCGTTATTCAGTGGTCATTGTCTTGGGGATCATTCATCACCTGGAAGTCCCCATCTTCTGGAAGTCCTCATTTGGGGATCATAATCCAGAGTTCATCATATTGGGAACATAATCTTGGGTTCATTGGCTGGGGTCTAAACAATATGAAATTATAGGAAACTTCACAGACCTATGTTACATACATGCGCAGTGACCAGGTTTGGAGTGGCCCTAACACTATTCTGGGTCCCCCATTCGTGTTGCTGCTCTCCAGAAGGGTTGGTAAGGCGTGGTGCACTGCAATAGTAAATAAGTCCAGGGTCTGCAGTAAACCAGTATGCTTTTTTTACTGGAGGAATTCAGGTACAAAACAATACGGACGAGGCATAGGGCTGGCTTCTCCAGTCTGCTCCCTGGCAGAGGAAGGGTTTGATGCTGAGGAAAGGCATTTAGCGCAGGGCAAGGGAGCGCATCGGAGCATGAGATGCTCTGATGCTAGCCTCAGGTGGGCTGCCTGGGTGAAAATAAGTGTATGTCCAGGTTCAACTCTGAACCCGGACAACCCCTTTAATGGTTTATCCAAAAGATATGTGTAAAGCTAGACTTTAGTAACCTTCCCCATCAGCACCGGGAGGATGTGACTTTTTGTAGAGTGTGGCCTGGGATCTCAGATCATCTCACTACTGGAGATTATGGATGGTGATGTAACAATTATTAATTTGGCTGGAGTTTATCATCTAATTCACAATAAATGAATAATATCTAGCAGCCAGGAGCAATTACATTGTAACCGCACTATATATGTTGTTCTCCTGGGGTTAATGGATACCACACATGGTAACATGGTGGTAGAAGGCCTTTGTCCCTGATGCCCCTGCACTGTTCCCTGAGACCTCCCCCCCACACTTAGTGATAGACACTTGGTCTTTCTCATGTATGTGTTGTTTTTGAGGTTCACATGTTGCTCATGTTTGCGAGTTACTTGCCAGGACCATTTCTCTCGGTTAGACAATGAGTGTAATTGGTACAAATATTTCACTGATGACCAGGAAGTTAGATTCATTAACTGGAGAGTAGCTTAACCCTTTCCTGCTCCAAAGGTGCTGAATATACCATTCCTGTCCCTTATCTCTAGCGATAGGTGTGCTTCACCCTACAATATGACAAGATTAATGCAACTCTTGTAACCTATTTCCTGTCATTTGTATAAAAGTGTAGACACAGAACATCATTCTGATCTTCCCTGTTTATGGGAACTCGCAATCAAATCTTCCATACTATGCAACGCTACCATCGGGGCGGAAACAGACAACTAACAGTCCATGTGCAGCAAACAGCATATGGATCACATTCTGCCAGAATACATGCAACATACATCTGATCACATTTAACATTTTTGCTGTTAGCTTTCTGGGAAATGGTTAGATATTCTTAATGATAAGCAGTTAAAGGGCTTAATAATAACATCCCTGGCTATCTAGGGCAGTAAAGTGGTTAATCTAGGGCAGTGAAGGGGTTAATAGTAACATCCCTGGTTGTCTAGGGCAGTGAAGTGGTTAATCGTAACGTTCCTGGTTGTCTACTACATAGAGAGGTTAATGATCCCTGAGCTAGGTCAGTGAAAAGGTTAATGGTAAGATCCCTGCTGTTTGTGGCAATAAGGAAGTTAATGATTACATCCCTGGTGGTCTAGGACAGTGAAATGAGTTAATGATTACATCCCTGGTGGTCTAGGACAGTGAAAGGAGTTAATGATTACATCCCTGGTGGTCTAGGACAGTGAATGAGTTAATGATAACATTTCTGGTTATCAGAGTGAAGGGAGTGAAGGTATTAATGTAGGAAGGGGCGTCCTGTGAGTAGGGGAGTGGTAGTTGTGGCACTGATAGGAGTGGCAGTGGTTCTTGGTGGCTGTCTACACTTCAACGCTCCCTGTGAACATGTAATGAATGGAGGGGCGCAAACCTTCTTCCAATCGGGGCACACCCTGTTATTGGGGCTCCTGGCTGATAGTAGCTGGGGTGCCATGATGTTAGATGAGTGTGATGGTGGGTTGCAAGGTAGGAGGGAAGGTATAGGGCCAGAAAAAGGATGGTAGAGTCAATGACCAGGCACATTTGCTTACAATATTCAAAGTCTTTCCTTACTGAATAGATGATGGACGTAGTAGCACACAGAGCAGCAACAAGCACAGTTATGAGGTATATTACAAAACTGTATTTTCCAAATAGCTGTGTATAGGCAACAGAAATTATGGTAGTTATACTCCCTAAGTATATTTCAGCAAAGTAGGAAGAAACACAAACACAGTGAGCCCTAACTGGAATTGGCTTTAGTCTTAGTTCCTGTAGCCTATCAGAGGCCGGCGTCATCACTATCGCGCTGCCTGAGCCGGGTGTTTCAGTTTTCGCCTCAGGCAGCAGAAAGGCTAGATGCACCCCTGACTGGAAACCAACCAGCTTTATTGATTTATTTTTTATTATACTCACTTATATAGCGCTGACATATTCTGCAGCGCATTAGCATCACAAAGTCCCCAAAGGGGCTCACAGTATAAAGTCCCTAACAGTATGTCTTTGGAGTTTAGGAGGAAATCGGAGTACCCGGAGAAAACCCACGCAAACACGGTGAGAGCATACAAATTCCAGGCAGATGTTGTCCTTAGGCCTCCTGCACACGACCGTTGTGTGCACCCGTGGCCGTTGTGCCATTTTCCGTTTTTTTTCGCGGACCCATTGACTTTCAATGGGTCCGTGGAAAAATCGGAAATGCACCGTTTTGCAGCCGCATCCGTGATCCGTGTTTCCTGGCCGTGAAAAAAATATGACCTGTCCTATTTTTTTCACGGCCAACGGTTCACGGACCCATTCAAGTCAATGGGTCCGTGAAAGAACACGGATGCACACAAGATTGGCATCCGTGTCCGTGATCCGTGGCCGTAGGTTAGTTTTTATACAGACGGATCCGAAGATCCGTCTGTATAAAAGCTTTTTCAAAGCTGAGTTTTCACTTCGTGAAAACTCAGAACCGACAGTATATTCTAACACAGAAGTGTTCCCATGGTGATGGGGACGCTTCTAGTTAGAATACACTACAAACTGTGTACAAGACTGCCCCATGCTGCCTGGCAGCACCCGATCTCTTACAGGGGGCCGTGATCAGCACAATTAACCCCTTCAGGTGCGGCACCTGAAGGGGTTAATTGTGCTGATCACGGCCCCCTGTAAGAGATCAGGGCTGCCAGGCAGCAGGGGGCAGACCCTCCCCCCCCTCCCCAGTTTGAATATCATTGGTGGCCAGTGCGGCCCCCCCCTCCCTCTATTGTAATAATTCGTTGGTGGCACAGTGTGCGCCCCCCCCCCCCCTCCCTCCCTCTATTGTAATAATTCGTTGGTGGCACAGTGTGCGCCCCCCCCTCCCCCCCTCTATTGTAATAATTCGTTGGTGGCACAGTGTGCGCCCCCCATCGGCCCCCCCTCCCTCTATAGCATTAACAACATTGGTGGCCAGTGTGCGGCCTCCCATCTCCCCCCCCCCCCATCATTGGTGGCAGCGGAGTTCTGATCGGGGTCCCAGTTTAATCGCTGGGGCTCCGATCGGTAACCATGGCAACCAGGACGCTACTACAGTCCTGGTTGCCATGGTTACTTAGCAATAGTACAATAGTAGAAGATTCATACTTACCGGCTGCTGCGATGTTCGTGTCCGGCCGGGAGCTCCACCTACTGGTAAGTGACAGGGTCTGTGCGGCGCATTGCTAAATTAACTGTCACTTACCAGTAGGAGGAGCTCCCGGCCGGAAGCAGACATCGCAGCTCCCAGGTAAGTATGAATCTTTTACTATTGTACTATTGCTAGTAACCCGCTGCCACCAATGATGGGGGGGGGGGGGGGGGAGATGGGAGGCCGCACACTGGCCACCCATGTTGTTAATGCTATAGAGGGAGGGGGGGCCAATGGGGGGCGCACACTGTGCCACCAACGATTACAATAGAGGGAGGAAGGGGGGGGGGGCGCACACTGTGCCACCAACAAATTATTACAATAGAGGGAGGAAGGGGGAGGGGGGGCGCACACTGTGCCACCAACGATTTATTACAATAGAGGGAGGAAGGGGGGGGGGGGGCGGGGGGGCGCACACTGTGCCACAAACGATTTATTACAATAGGGGGGGGAAGGGGGGGGGGGGGGGGGGGGGGGCCCACTGTGCCACCAAGGAATTATTACAATAGAGGGAGGAAGGGGGGAGGGGGCCGCACTGGCCACCAATGATATTCAAACTGGGGAGGGGGTCGGGGGGGGGTCTGCCCCCTGCTGCCTGGCAGCCCTGATCTCTTACAGGGGGATATGATAGCACAATTAACCCCTTCAGGTGCGGCACCTGAAGGGTTAATTGTGCTGATCACAGCCCCCTGTAAGAGATCGGATGCTGCTAGGCAGCAGGGGGCAGTCATGTACACAGTTTGTAGTATATTCTAACTAGAAGCGTCCCCATCACCATGGGAACGCCTCTGTGTTAGAATATACTGTCGGAAATGAGGTTTCACGATCTAACTCATATCCGACAGTATATTCTAACATAGAGGCATTCCCATGGTGATGGGGACACTTCAAGTTAAAATATACCATCGGATTGGAGAAAACTCCGATCCGATGGTATAAAAGGGACCCCAGACTTTACATTGAAAGTCAATGGGGACGGATCCGTTTGAAATGGCACCATATTGTGTCAACGTCAAACGGATCCGTCCCCATTGACTTGCATTGTAATTCAGGACGGATCCGTTTGGCTCCGCACGGCCAGGCGGACACCAAAACGACTTTTTTTTCATGTCCGTGGATCCTCCAAAAATCAAGGAAGACCCACGGACGAAAAAACGGTCACGGATCACGGAAAAACGGGACCCGTTTTTGCGGACCGCAAAAAAATACGTTCGTGTGCAGGAGGCCTTAGTCAGATTTGAACACAGAACCCCAGTGCTAACCACTGAGCCCCCCTGCTGCACTAGTGCAAGCCCTAGGTGGCAAGTTCGCAACTGGTCAACGTTCCCTACTCTGCTAGGTGCAGGTCTGACACACAGAAGAAACTACACAAAGATGAAGTCGTACGGGACTGGATCGGAACTGGGTGGACAATGCAGTACCAAATCAGATGAGGGTAGTCAGAATGGCCAAGCCAAAGTCAGAACCAGACAGGTCATACCATACCAAATCACGAGACTGAGAGTGCTCAAAGGAAAGCTAAGGTCAATCCAAACGCACACCACAATAGATAATCCATATTTTTGTCCGCACGCTGTGTGCTGTCCGCATCTTTTCCGGCCCCATTGAAAATGAATGGGTCCGCACCCGTTCCGCATAATTCCGTCTTGTGACAGTATCACTGTAAGTACACTTTACAATCTTCCCAAATAACCCAAGGAGTGAAATTTCATTCTTTCTACAAATCCCAGGCTGAAAGTGCAGATCTTAGATCCAGATTGTCAGTCCATCTCAAAGTGTAGTGGGCACCACAGCAATATACACTTTCCACAGGCAGTAAAGTTTTATTGCCATAAACGTATGTTACCTACTTTCTTTCAAGGCACAGTCTTTGAAGTGGTTCTCAACCATGAGAAAAAAGTAATGGCCGGACTGAGGAAGGGGGCAGAGCCCTTGAGGGGAGGCCCACATGACGGGGGTTTGGTTTAGGGAGCCCCCGAAAGTATAGGATTGGTGGGCAGGGAAAAATGGGATTGGTTAGGGGACCCTGGGAGAGTGGGATTGGGTAGTTTAAGTAAGGGGGAGGAGTGAAGGGGTTAAATACAGGAGGGAGGGGGAAGACAGTAGCCATTTTGGTGAGAGAGAGAAGCTGCCACCCACCATCCCTATGTTGGTGAAGGTTGTTATGGGTTGGACGGGCGTTTGGCAATGGGGGTTGTGCATGTCCCGGCGGCTGTGGCAGTGGGGGGTCCTTGGAGTTGGGTATATTGGAACTTGAGGACATTGGGAGAGCTCCACGGTTGGGGCTGGACTCCCATGATGGGAGAGCTGTTGCGGTGGATCGAGGGGGCCATTCTGTGGTGCTTCCGAGCTGGGGGTAACGGCTGGAAGAAAAGTTGCTCACCCCTGTTCGGCAGCTCAGGGTTTTGGGGCTCCAAGGACCTCCCCCGTTAGGTTGTTCTGGGGAAGTTATGGTTATTTATGTATTTTATGTTAATAAATGGCTGCTGTGGCCAATACATTCCATTCGGTTGTCAGGGTTTTATTTGGGGTTTACATGGGTAGATGTGTTACAAGGGGGGGCGGGATGTATTGGTGGTCATTGGTTAAGTGTAATAATAGAATGGGCAAGCATATAACCAATACCCCCGTAATGTCCATTCTCTTTCTCTCATAGGTAGTCTTTCACTTAAATTGTTCTCTGGTGTCAACACGCACGTACACGAGAGCTGCACTGTTCCTCCATCTAGCGAGTATGATCCTCTAACACAGTTCACTGTGACTTCCTTGGAGTGTAGGCGTACTAGAGTTGTCGTCCTGCTTTTTCTTGGAAAGCCTCCAGCGCTCCGTTCTCTGGATAATATATATATAGATGACTCCTAATATCATCAGCAAATTGAGCCTCCTACATTTACATCTGTTAATATGATATATTGCATGTTATTTTATAGGTTTCTCTATTCACTTTCATGATAATATAATTTATTATAATTTAACCCCGCCCCCATAGAACATCCTTGATGCCTTTTTGAGTGTCTTTATATCATGATAATCTGCTGTTTACCTGTACTTATGCAAACTTACTTATTCTACATATGAGGAAGGGGCAGCGCCCCGAAAACACATCATATGTGGACCATTTTTATTTTTACACGTGGACCATTGTTTTTGTCTACAATTACCTGAAACAAAGGACTTTTTTATTCTTAATTAGACCCTGTTTGGCTCCTCAATGGATGTAGACCAAAAAGATCATCTCTAATCCATTCCATTTATTGTCAGGTATCACTCTATTTTTGCACCCTACACCTTTTCTAGAATCTCACAGTTCCTACTAGCCAGGGGGATGGGGGATGGAGCAGATCCAGACTGTCTCCTGGCAATCTAACTAGGACTGCCAGTTAACTATTTGTTGCACCTACATAACCATTTTGTATATATAATACATAGAAAAGAGTACGTTAACAACTAATCACCCCCATTTAACCCTTAGGATTAAATGAACCCTTTGCAGTGATCCACTGGGTCACTGTATTAATGGTAACATTCCTGGAGGGCTAGGGCAGTGAAGGAGTTAATAATATCCCTGGTGGTCTGAAACAGTAAGGCCCCTTGTAGACGAGCTTGTCTGGATTAGGTCCCGATGCGTTGCGTCTGCGATCAGGAAAGATCGTGCGAGTAGGTACGCAATTGCAGTCAGTTTTGACTGCGATTACGTTCCGACGTTCAGTTTTTATCGCGCGGGTGCAATGCGTTTTGCACGCGCGTGATAAAAAACTGACTGTGGTACCCAGACCCGAACCCGGACTTCTTCACTGAAGTTCGGGTTTGGGTTGGGTATTCTGTATATTTTATTATTTTGCTTTATAACATGGTTATAAGGGAAAAAATATCATTCTTAATACAGAATGCTTACTAAAATGTGGCTTTAGGGGTTAATAAATAAAAAAAATTAACTCACCTCATCCACTTGTTCTCGCAGCCGGCATCTTCTTCTTTCTTCTTCTTTCAGGACCTGCCAAAGGACCTTTGATGACGTAATCGCGCTCACCACGTGGTGAACATGGTGACGTCAGCGCAGGTCCTGCTGAATGAAGATAGGGAAAATAATACAGTAAATTGACTTTTATCAATTTACTTACATCATCTCCTAGCAACCATGCGTGAAAATCGCACGGCATCCGCCCTTGCTTGCGGATGCTTACGATTTTTACGCAAACCCATTCATTTCTATGGGGCCTGCGTTGCGTGAAAAACGCAGAATATAGAACATGCAGCGAAAAAGTGATGTGTGAAAATCACCGCTCATCTGAACAGCCCTATTGAAGTGAATGGGTCCGGATTCAGTGCGGGTGCAATGCGTTCACCTCACGCATTGCACCCGCACGGAATTCTCACCCATGTAAAAGGGGCCTAAGGGAGTTAGTAGTAACATCCCTTTGGTGTAGGGCAGTGAAGATGTAATCTACCTGTAGAGAAAACTGCAGTACTCCTTCCATTTCCTCCAAGACTGCTAAGGCATGCAAACTCTCAGTATCAGCCAATCACAGAGCAGCTCATACAATCATAGAGGCTTCGTGACTGGTTGATGGGGATGATGCAGCATCAGTATGGGGTGAGGATCTGTGATGTGGAATACTCTGCCCCCTGTGTAGTCGCACTGACTATATTTATGCCCCTGACTCCATTATCACATTACCCAGGAGCTCACAGTACCTTGGGTCTAGGTGGTCCCTGTGGTCAATGAGACTATATACATTGGGGGGGCATTTCATGGATTTTGCTCCATAGTCATCCTGTATAATATCTCACAAGGCGGAAGAACCTGAAATAGGGGTGATAAAAGCAGGAGGCTCAGCTGTGTACTGCTATATTATGGTTAGGCCCCGTAGAATTACAGGGCCAGGACCCCATCACTGTGTTCTGCAAATCAGTATGTCCCTGGGGCTGAGCAGAATAGTAAGCTGTCTTTCTCTGCCTCTGACTCGGGGGTTAATTATTTAGCCCTGAGAATCTGAAGACATCCAGCTCCGAGCTGGTAAAGCAGCTGGTGCACACATGGAGACATGCAGGAGACAGGGATAGCATGTTACATCCTGTATCGCAGTCCACCTGCCCAATTAACACTGCGCTGGAGACAGGCGGTAGGCCAGGACGGTGCCGAGCAGCAATCATTTCATACAGGGAGAGCTCACAGATAGGACTGAATGCTGCACCGAGTATAGCACACACTGTGCCTCATGCTTTACAGTGCACTGACCATACACAAACCTCGCAAGTGTCCCTGTTTTTGAGGGACAGTTCCTATTTCTGACCCAAGTCCCCCTGTCCCTCTTTGCTCCATAAATATCTTTTTGATCTGAGGTGCAGATTTTCATTATTGCATTTACAATATTGATCCAGAAAGTGTTTGGCTGTTTCCCATGTGCATATTAGAGTCCTCCTTGTATATTATTTCATTATATGATGCAATTTGAATTTTAGAAATTTTTATATTCAGATAATTTTCATAAGAGAAAACTATTGAAGTGTAAAGATATGGAAGAAAAATGGATCTTTTACACAATGAACCATAAGTGTCCATTTTTGAATGTCCAAAAAGTTGGGAGGTATGCATTCAGCAGTTAGACATGTGACCGTACAGTGACTGCTGATGTTGGGGCCCCTGCTTGATGGTAGTTGGGGTCAGAGGTGTAGCTAGGCTTTCCAGTAAAGATGGAAAAGTTCTATGGTGCACATAGGGCGCCGTGGCCTTCCTTTGTGCCCCTTCACAGAAGTTATGCCCACTTTTTTGCTCCTTCACAGTAGTTATGTCCACCTTTCACAGTAGTTGTGCTTACTTTTGTGCCCCTTCACAGTAGTTATGTCCTTCTTATGGCCCCTCACTGTAGTTATATTCTGCTTGGGCCCCCCTTTGGCTCCCCAGCTCCTTAAAAAAAGAAGAAGCAGCAGGACATGCTCACACACACACATCACGCTGCTGGCTGTGCAGGAGGCTGATTCCCGAGCTTTCACCGTTCCTCCCACACAGCCAGCAGCTCGTTGTGCGGCCTGCTGGGGAATGCTGGAGATCAGCTGAACAGTGAAGCAAGGAGCGGACGGCTCCCTGCTTCACCATCTAAATGAACTGTCAAGGGGTGCCCCCCCAGCCTCTGTGCCCGAGGTACATACCCTGGCTGACCCCCCTCGCTATGCCCCTGTTTGGGGTTCCCTCGATGTTATGAGTGTTGTACAGGTACAAGGCAGGAGATTTAGGTGCAGCGGCCGGTGAATGGTGCTGCAGTCAGTAACCAGGTCGGTTTTAGAAAATAAACAAGTCTCGTCTATTTACTAAGGTGCAGAATGGGAGTTGTGGTACATCCAACAGTATCAACCACTAGATATGTGACTATACAGTGACCAAAAATGACCATATAGTGACTTGATGTAACTACTAGATATGTGACCATATAGTGACTCGAAGTAACATACAGTACAGTAGTACAGTAATCGCATATATGACAGTACAGTCATTTTTTAATATACTCACTTGCATAGTGCTGGCATATTCTGCAACGCTTTAAAGACATTAGCATCACACAGTCCCCAATGGGGCTCAAAATCTAAGTTCCCTATCAGTATGTTCTGCCCAGCAGGGTTGGAAAATTATTTTAGATCACTTCTGCCAGAGTCAGGGTTTTTCAGAGTGTTTAATGCGGTTATACAACCATCTAGCAGTGTTAAATTGTATTACACTTTGTTCTCCTGTTACAAAGACTACTGCATTGTGGGTAGTGCAAGTCATAGTGAGTTATTGCAAGGCATCCTGGGAAAGAGAAATCTCCAGTCTCCAGGACACATCATCAGAGCTGTAATATGCATGTCTCCTTCTTAAACTCCACCATGCTTGTAAAAGCATATCTGGTGAAAGAACTACCTTTGTTTCAGGGACATGATGTTATGCAGAGCTGTTCAGTCAGTTTGTAATTGTTACTCAGGGAGTTGTTGTTATTGTTAGATAGTCATGCAATCCTATGTAAAGGCAGCCATTTTACCATATGCCTTCACTGTCAATGTAATGTTATAGTACATGCTATCCTATGTTTAATACTTATACCTGTTATTTGTATTCTTGTAGTTTTGCAAGTCAATCAATCGTATACAATCATATATACAACCTGTTGACCAATAAACAAGTTAGACTACAAAGAACAGTCCTCTTATTTGGAAGACAGGAATGGTTTATGCTGAATGTCAGACTGCACACTGTGTGAAAGTGTAAGAAGACAGAACACAGTATGTTTTTGGAGTGTGGGAGGAAACAGTACCTGGAGGAATCCCACGCAAACACGGTGAGAACATACAAACTCCATGCAGATGTTGTCCTTGGTCAGATTTCAACCCAGGACCCCAGTGCTAACCCCTGAGCCTCCCTGCTGCACTAGTGCAAACCCAAGGCGGCAAGTTCGCAACTGGTCAACGTTCCCTACTCTGCTAGGTGCAGGACTGACACACAGAGGAAACTATGCAAAGATGAAGTCGTACAGGACTGGGTCGAAACTGGGTGGACAATGCAGTACCAAATCAGATGAAAGAGGGTAGTCAGAATGGCCAAGCCAAAGTCAGAACCAGACGGGTAACACCGTACCAAATCACAAGACAGAGAGTGCTCAAAGTCAAGCTAAGGTCAATCCAACAAGCAATCCAAAAGCACACAAAACAGAACTAGGACCACAGCTAGGGAGTGAAAACCTATCACTGGCAATGGTATCTGCCCAGGAAGGGGTTTAAATAGAGCACCGAGTCCCAGGATCAGAAGCTGATAGGTTCATGACTCAGTGCTCCATTAGTCAGAACCAGGGGCATAACTAGAAGTGACTGGGCCCCACAGCAAATATTTGTAAGGGCCCCCCCAGCGTGCTTCGCACCTCCCTCCTCCTGTGTAAACCCCACTCCTTTGGCACAGTGTAGCGCTATACTGTATATTGTGGGGCACAGTGTAGGCTATATGTGTATAACATAAACATATTTCACATGAAAATTTACAGTTACTTGGCTTGGCCCTTGGGGATCTCGGACACCACTTCAACACTTTGCCCGGGGGCTCGGTGGAGCTGCTGTTGTGCTTTATCCTAATGAGAAAGATTTCATAATAAGGTTTTGGAGAAGGGGCAGAGGGATAGCAGAGCAGAGAGAGGCTGGTGCTGCTACTAGGGGGTCATACCATGGGGGAGTAATAAAGCCCACCATAATGCCCCCCCAGTAGAAATAATTCTCCTTATAATGTGACCGTGCAAAAATACCCCCTTGTAATGCCCCCAGTTGAGCTAATGTCCCCATAGTGCCCCCATAGTGCCCCCATAATGTCCCAGTATAAAATACCCCTACAGTATATAGTGCCCCCAGTAAATTCCCTCATAGTGCTCCTCTCCCCCCTTCCTGCTAGTGCCCCCCATAATGTACCAGTATAAAATGCCCCATATATAGTGCCCTAGTAGATGCCCCTCAGTGTCCTGCCTCTGATAAGCTGCCGGCCTAGTGTCCCCCATAATGCCCCCCAATAATGTGCCAGTAAGTGTCCCCATAGATGCCCCCCCATCATGTGACAGTATCAAGTGCCTCTCTCCTCCCCCCCCACATGTCCCAGTATCATAGTGCCATCTCCCCCCAATGTGCCAGTATCAAGTGCCTCTCTCCTTCCCACCCCCCATGTGCCAGTATCATAGTGCCAAACCCCTCAATGTGCCAGTATCAAGTGCCTCTCTCTTCCCCCCCCCCCCATGTCCCAGTATCATAGTGCCATCTCCCCCCAAAAAAAGTGGCAGTATCAAGTGCCTCTCCCCCCATGTGCCAGTATCATAGTGCCAAACCCACCCATGTGCCAGTATCAAGTGCCAAACCCCCCCCACGTGCCAGTATCAAGTGCCTCTCTCCTCCCCCCATGTGCCAGTATCAAGTGCCTCTCTCTCCCCCCCATGTCCCAGTATCATAGTGCCATCTCCCCCCCAAAAAAGTGCCAGTATCAAGTGCCTCTCTCCCCCCATGTGCCAGTATCATAGTGCCAAACCCCCCCTCCCACGTGCCAGTATCAAGTGCCAAACCCCCCCTCCCACGTGCCAGTATCAAGTGCCTCTCTCCTCCCCCCCATGTCCCAGTATCACAGTGCCATCTCCCCCCCCCCAAAAAAAGTGCCAGTATCAAGTGCCTCTCCCCCCCCACATGTGCCAGTATCAGGTGCCAACCCTTCTCCCCCCCATGTGCCAGTATCAGGTGCCAACCCCCCTCCCCCCATGTGCCAGTATCAGGTGCCAACCCCCCTCCCCCCCATGTGCCAGTATCAGGTGCCAACCCCCCTCCCTCCCATGTGCCAGTATCAAGTGCCTCCCGCTTCCCCCATGGCAGTAACAGTCGGGTATTAAAAAAATAAATTAACACTTCTACTTACCTCCATGTCAGCGATGCGATGCAGCCTCTTCCTGTGTCCCGCCCTGTATGTCCATATATGGAGTCAGTGCTTGTATTTCAGAAAAGTTTCTGCTGGGATTCGAACCCACGACCTTCTGTATCAGAGGCAAAGCACTTAACCACACAGCCATAATAGCTGCCTTGCCAATGACTGAAAAAATATGAGACTTCTACTGTTTTAGCTGGCTCTGCTACATCTATATATCTCTAAGTATTGCTATACAGTAGATAGATATATAGAGATATAGCAAAACTGAGTGTGCTGGGGCAGCTGTCATGTGTATATATGTAGCAGTGCTGGGTGTGTTTAGGCAGCTGTCATGTGTATAGATGTAGCAGAGCTGGGTTTGCTGGCGCAGCTGTCATATATAGAGATATAGTAAAGCTAAGTGTGCTGGTGCAGCTGTCATGTGTATTAGATGTAGCAGAGCTGGGTGTGCTGGGGCAGCTATCATATATAGAGATATAGCAGTGCTGGGTGTGTTGGGGCAGCTGTCATGTGTATAGATGTACACCTAGCCAGCTATAACAGTAGAAGTCTCATATTTTTTCAATCAGTGGCAATGCAGCCCTTATGGCTGTGTAGGTAAATATTTTGCCTCTGATACATGAAGGTTGTGGGTTCGAATCCCAGACACATCAGGAGACTTCAGGAGACAATAAGATTAAGATCACATTAGCGAGGGGGCCTGGTCTGCCGCTGCTGCTGTGAAGGGGCCCTGAACAACAAGAATCGATCATATTTAACTAACTTGAAAATAAACTGTCACACACGCTGCCGAGGCGCCGGGCCCCTTGGCAGCCCGGGCCCCAAAGCAGCAGCTTCCCCTGCTTCCCCGGTAGTTACGCCACTGCTAACTTGAAAATAAACTGTCACACACGCTGCCGGGGCGCCGGGCCACTTGGCAGCCCGGGCCCCGAAGCAGCCGCTTCCCCTGCTTCCCCGGTAGTTACGCCACTGGTCAGAACACAGCACACAGGAATAGAACAGCTGAGCAATCAGCCCACTGCTAGTTTCCTCCAGCACATGCCAGCTGTGGGGTGAAACAGACCACTGCATTCTGTTGCTAAGGATGCTGTCGTATCACCAGGGGGCGTGGTTTCGCAGGGCGCATTTCCCATCTTGTGACAATATCACTCGAAGGGTCCATTCACACGTCCGCAGTGTTTTTCGGATCCGCAAAACACCGGGCCGGCACCCTAATAGAAATGCCTATTCTTGTCCGCTGCAGACAAGAATAGGACATGTTCTATTTTTTGGCGGAGCCGCGGACCGGAAATGCGGAAGCGGACAGCACACTGTGTGCTGTCTGCATCTTTTCCGTCCCCATTGAAAATGAAGGGGTCAGCACCCGTTCCGCATAACTGCAGAACGGATCTGGACCCAAAGTGCGGACATGTGAATGGACCCTCAGTATACTTTGCAATCTTCCCAAATAACCCCTGCCTCATATATGGCGGAGGCTCTGAGTTATGATTCATCAACAGTGTAACACCTCTTATCTGTTTCATGAATGAATCTAGGGCGAGATTTCATAATAAAGATAGAGATCAAATATGAGGTTCCTGTTATCTCTAAAGGCATGTTGATGCTAATTCAAGGAGAGGTCTTAAAGGGATCCTGCACCTTCTAGAAATAAGGTTTATGAATCGAGTACATGCTATGCCAAAGCTTGAAATATTCCAGACCAAATGGACAATAAATTGTTTAGACCCGGGGCAAGTGCAGAGCAAATACCTCCATATAGAGATACATCAGCCATAGGTCCTCACTGCAGCTCATCACAAATAACCCCTGGCGAGAAATTCCATTCTCATTTAGTCTTTCTACAAATCCCAGGCTGCGTTGTGCAGATCTTAGATCCGGATGTCCAGTCCATCTCAAAGTGTGGTAGGCACCACAGCAATATACCCTTTCCACAAGCAGTAAAGTCTTGTTGCCATATACATGCGGTACCTACTGTCTTTCCAGCCACAGTCTTTAAAGTGGTTCTCAACCATGAGAAAAATGTCCATTCTCTTTCCCTCATAGGTGGTCTTTCACTTAAATTGTTCTCTGTTGTCAACACGCACATACAGGAGCGCTGCGCTGTTCCTCCATCTACCGAGTGTCATCCTCTAACACAGCTGTGACTTCCTTGGAGTGTAGGCGTACTAGAGCTGGCGTTCTTCTTGGAAAGCCTCCAGCTCTCCATTCTCTGGATAATATACAGTACATATGACTCCTAATATCATCAACAAATGAGTTGTAAGACACTCTCCTGTCCGCGATCCACTAGGGCTCCCAGGGGTCCTCGTGGGGCTCGGCCTGCGGGGGACCCCGTTGGAGTAGCGGGACAGGTCACGCATGTGCCTGGGGAGTCTTCAGTTCCGACTCCTTTGCGGCAGACTCGGTAGTGCGTCCGAATGGTCGCCGGAGGGGAATACCGCCGGGGTCTCGGAGGCAGATTGACCGTACTGGCGGCGGCACGCAACAGCCGGTCCTGTCTCCGGTATCACCTGCAGGTTCTGTTCCGGCATCCATGCTGACGTGATCGTGTATTCATGCTGGGCCACTCAAGCGTCCGCGTGCATGCTCGAGAGAAGGTTCACAAAAGGATACGCGGCCGAACATACGTGCATCTTATTTGCTATGCCGGCCGCTGTATGTAAATTCTAGTGATTAGAGGGCAGGCATGGGTTAAGTGACTAAGGACCAGCCTAGGCCGCACAAGTGTCAGGAATTAGGATCACTATATGACCTATGAGGAATAGACACATGGCACTTTGTGATTGGCTAGCAGGTACTTAAAAGTTGATCTCCCTGGCTGGTCAGTGCCCACTGTTGTTTTGACAACCCGCGTGTATGTTGCTGTTCATATTCTCCCAGACATACTGTACCTGTGCATGACCTCTGCCTTGCTCAATTTATCTCTAGAGATTGCCTCTGGATACCTAATCTTTGCTGAACAGTTTGTCTCGTGTATGACCTTGGATGGGACCCTGGAAATCCTGACGTCTCATCCCTAGGTACCACGTTACACGGACTAATACTGCGCATAAGAACTTTGGCCTGGTCACTGGCTGTCCCCTTGGTGTTTCCCTGCACAGGTTATTATTCGGGTTGGTTACCTGTGTATGCTTACTGGTTTGGACTGTACTGCCGTTTATTCAATAAATCCACTATTGTTTAACAAACGTTTGGTTGCTTGGGGTTCTGCACCATTACATGAGTTATATAGTCTTAGACCTCATGCACACGACAGTTGTGTGCATCTGTGGCCGTTGTTCCGTTTTCTGTGATTTTCTGCGGACCCATTGACTTTCAATAGGTCCGTTGAAAACTCGGAAAATGCACCGTTGTTCATCCGCGGCTGTGATTCGTGTTTCCTGTCCGTCAAAAAAATAAGACATGTCCTATTTTTTTGACGGACAACGGTCCACGGACCCATTCAAGTCAATGGGTCCGTGAAAAAACACAGATGCATTCAAGATTGGCATCTGTGTCCGTGATCCGTTGGCAACTTTCACACAGACGGATCGCAGAAGACCCACGGACGAAAAAACGGTCACGGATCACGGACCAACGGAACCCCGTTTTGCGGACCGTGAAAAAATACTGTCGTGTGCATGAGGCCTAAATGTAAGACTCTTACATTTACATCTGTTTATATATGTCACATGTTATTTTATAAGTTTTTCTATTCCCTTTCATGATATTATAATTTCTTATAATTTACCCCCGCCTCCCCATAGCGCATCCTTGGCGCCTTTTTGAGTGTCTTTATATCATGATAGTCTGCCTTTTCCTCATGCAAACTTACTTATTCTATATATGAGGAAGGGGCAGCTCCCTGAAACACATCATATGTGGACCATTTTAATTTTTTTACATGTGGACCATTGTTTTTTTTGTCTACAATTACCTTTATTTGTTGCTGAATAAATAAGATTTAATTGTACAGGGAAGCGCTGAAACAAAGGACTTTTTCATTCTTCATTAGATCCTGTTTGGCTCCTCCATGGATGTAGACTAAAAGGATCATCTCTAATCCATTCCATTTATTGTCAGGTATCACTCTATTTTTGCACCCTACACCTTTTCTAGAATCTCACAGTTCCTACTAGCCAGGGGGATGGGGGACGAAGCACGTCCAGTCTGTCTCCTGGCAATCTAACTAGGACTGCCAGAGTTAAATATTTGTTGCCCATACATTACCATTTGTGATACATAATACATAGAAAAGAATACTTTAACAACAAATCACCCCATTTAACCCTTAGGATTAAATTAACCCTTTGCAGTGATCCACTGGGTCACTGCATTAATGGTAACATTCCTGGTGGGCTAGGGCAGTGAAGGAGTTAATAATATCCCTGGTGGTCTGAAACAGTAAGGCAGTTAGTAGTAACCAGAGATATGGGCTGGATTCTATAACTCATGCAATGGTTGTGGGTTGTAGTCTTATACACATGGATATCGGCCATGAGCTCTAAAATACCATTTCTGTATCACCTGCTCTACAGCAGTGTTTCTAGCCATTAAACTTCCAGCTGTAGGGAAACTACAACTCCCAACATGCACTAACCACAATAAAATGTCTGAGCATGGCAGTACCTTCAAAACAGCAGATGAACCAAAGTTAGCAGATCACTGACAGGGACTCACTGGGAGCTTGTCAGAGAGTGTGTTCCCGGTAGCCTTGGTTCTAGATCAGTCTTTTAAGCAGAACTCAGGAAACAGGTCATTTCCTTGTGACTTCAGAAGTCAAACTGTTCCCTAAATGGGAGATCCTTATACAGTCAGGTCCATAAATATTGGGACATTGTCACAATTTTAACATTTTTGGCTCTACAGGGAGTGCAGAATTATTAGGCAAGTTGTATTTTTGAGGATTAATTTTATTATTGAACAACAACCATGTTCTCAATGAACCCAAAAAACTCATTAATATCAAAGCTGAATATTTTTGGAAGTAGTTTTTAGTTTGTTTTTAGTTTTAGCTATTTTAGGGGGATATCTGTGTGTGCAGGTGACTATTACTGTGCATAAATATTAGGCAACTTAACAAAAAACAAATATATACCCATTTTAATTATTTACGCTTGACTTTTCTCAGTTCATGGGCAGTTATTTTGCGCCTTGGTTTTTCCACACGCTTCTTGCGACCCTGTTGACTATTTTGAATGAAACGCTTGATTGTTCGATGATCACGCTTCAGAAGCTTTGCAATTTTAAGAGTGCTGCATCCCTCTGCAAGATATCTCACTATTTTTGACTTTTCTGAGCCTGTCAAGTCCTTCTTTTGACCCATTTTGCCAAACGAAAGGAAGTTGCCTAATAATTATGCACACCTAATATAGGGTGTTGATGTCATTAGACCACACCCCTTCTCATTACAGAGATGCACATCACCTAATATGCTTAATTGGTAGTAGGCTTTCGAGCCTATACAGCTTGGAATAAGACAACATGCATAAAGAGGATGATGTGGTCAAAATACTCATTTGCCTAATAATTCTGCACGCAGTGTATACACCACCACAATGGATTTGAAATGAAACAAACAAGATGTGCTTTAACTGCAGACTGTCAGCTTTAATTTGATGGTATTTACATCCAAATCAGGTGAACGGTGTAGGAATTACAACAGTTTGCATATTTGCCTCCCACTTGTTAAGGGACCAAAAGTAATGGAACAATTGGCATCTCAGCTGTTCCATGGCCAGGTGTGTGTTATTCCCTCATTATCCCAATTACAATGAGCAGATAAAAGGTCCAGAGTTCATTTCAAGTGTGCTATTTGCATTTGGAATCTGTTGCTGTCAACTCTCAAGATGAGATCCAAAGAGCTGTCACCATCAGTGAAGCAAGCCATCATTAGGCTGAAAAAAAAAAACATCAGAGAGATAGCAAAAACATTAGGCGTGGCCAAAACAACTGTTTGGAACATTCTTAAAAAGAAGGAATGCACCGGTGAGCTCAGCAACACCAAAAGACCCGGAAGACCACGGAAAAAAACTGTGGTGGATGACCGAAGAATTCTTTCCCTGGTGAAGAAAACACTCTTCACAACAGTTGGCCAGATCAAGAACACTCTCCAGGAGGTAGGTGTATGTGTGTCGAAGTCAACAATCAAGAGAAGACTTCACCAGAGAGAATACAGAGGGTTCACCACAAGATGTAAACCATTGGTGAGCCTCAAAAACAGGAAGGCCAGATTAGAGTTTGCCAAACGACATCTAAAAAAGCCTTCACAGTTCTGCAATAACATCCTATGGACAGATGAGACCAAGATCAACCTGTACCAGAGTGATGGGAAGAGAAGAGTATGGAGAAGGAAAGGAACTTCTCATAATCCTAAGCATACCACTTCATCAGTGAAGCATGGTGGTGGTAGTGTCATGGCGTGGGCATGTATGGCTGCCAATGGAACTGGTTCTCTTGTATTTATTGATGATGTGACTGCTGACAAAATCAGCAGGATGAATTCTGAAGTGTTTCGGGCAATATTATCTGCTCATACTCAGCTAAATGCTTCAGAACTCATTGGATGGCGCTTCACAGTGCAGATGGACAATGACCCAAAGCATACTGCAAAAGCAACCAAAGAGTTTTTAAAGGGAAAGAAGTGGAATGTTATGCAATGGCCAAGTCAATCACCTGACCTGAATTCGATTGAGCATGCATTTCACTTGCTGAAGACAAAACTGAAGGGAAAATGCCCCAAGAACAAGCAGGAACTGAAGACAGTTGCAGTAGAGGCCTGGCAGAGCATCATCAGGGATGAAACCCAGCGTCTGGTGATGACTATGCGTTCTAGACTTCAGGCTGTAATTGACTGCAAAGGATTGCAACCAAGTATTAAAAAGTGAAAGTTTTATTTATGATTATTATTCTGTCCCATTACTTTTGGTCCCTTAACAAGTGGGAGGCACATATGCAAACTGTTGTAATTCCTACACCGTTCACCTGATTTGGATGTAAATACCCTCAAATTAAAGCTGATAGTCTGCAGTTAAAGCACATCTTGTTAGTTTCATTTCAAATCCATTGTGGTGGTGTATAGAGCCAAAAATGCTATAATTGTGTCGATGTCCCAATATTTTTGGACCTGACTGTATATGCCTGTACCATCATTCCATGCATATACCTGCCACCACCACCGATGTTTTCTTACCATTTTCCTGCAGTTTAATCATTCTTTACACGTAAGTCGCTCCAGGTCTGCGAGGGTTAACCTCGATTATTACTAGAAATCAATAACCACAGAGAAAATTACAACGCTTCAAAAGCAGAAAATCATTGTATCATGTAACCCTTCTGATGCTGGAATGTAGGGGTCATCTTCCTCATACTGTAGGTCATCGACCAGTCACCTCAAAGTATTGTTATCACTGAATCAAAGTGAAAAGTTGTCCAAATGGGGGGACGTGGCAACCTGAGTAACCCCTCAGATCAAACATATTCAGTCTTCTTTTTGGCTAAAGTCCTGGGAGATGACAAAGTCCTGTTACTTGGTTTGGATTATTGAAAGCGGCAGAGCTGTGTCACGTAGGTCTGAGGAAGAGAGGGGATCTTTCATCTCCCTGGGATTAGATTACAGGGAGTTGATGAGTTGTAGAGCTAATGGCAGCTTTTATATTAGTCACGGCAACACCAAAGACGTGACCAAGAGCTGCGTAGGTCCTGGAGGCCACATCCCGTACTTCACTGTTTGTACCATGAGCAAGAGAATCCCACCACATCTTCTATAAGACTATACATTTCATTACATCATCATTCCAACGCGTTTCAGTGAATCTGTTACCATGCAGAACGTAAAAATCACACTGCACTCAACACCTACAAATTCAGTTGTGACTGCAGTGGACCCAGCTCTCCCACACATAACACTCTTTGGGGTCTTGTAAGCTAAGCTGAGATATGAGGAGCTGTTTGCAGGGTCATCACATTGTGGAATTGCTTTAGATTTCCTGGTGCGTCCTGTGACATGAACCCTGTGGTCACTAGAGATTTTCTTCTCCTGACTCTCGGTCAAGGAGTCAGAAAGCAATGTTTTTTTCATTATTAACACTGCAGAACAACCACTTTCATCCTAGATAATATCCTGCTGGCTGTAGATCCTGCAGATTGGACCTGTGTACTGCTGCCTGTCTACCTCATGATGTATTCTCCCGCCAATCCCTGCCTCATATATGGCGGAGGCTCCGAGTTATGATTCATCCACAGTGTAATCACATTGCACTGGGACTTCGCAATGATGCAGGTCACTGTGTAGAATTATGTTCAGTCCCATCATTATGAGAGCAATGATATCTATGGATGCATTATAGAACACCTCCTATCTTTTTCATGAATGGATCTAGGGCGAGATTTCATAATAAAGATAGAGATCAAATATGAGGTTCCTGTTATCTCTAAAGGCATGTTGATGCTAATGCAAGGAGAGGTCTTAAAGGGATCCTGCACCTTCTAGAAATAAGGTTTATGAATCGAGTACATGCTATGCCAAAGCTTGAAATATTCCAGACCAAATGGACCATAAATTGTTTAGACCCGGGGCAAGTGCAGAGCAACTACCTCCATATAGAGATACATCATCCATAGGTCCTCACTGCAGCTCATCACACTTTATCCATAAATACATTCCAAGGCACCACACACTTCCTTCATAGATCCTCTTAGCGACTCATCACACTCATCATTCATAGATCTTTGCAGCTTCTCATCTAATACATCTTCCAAAGATTGTCACAACAGCTCATCACACTCATCATCCATAGATCCTTGTTACATCGCATCACACACATCATCTATAGATCATTGCAGGAGCTCATTCCACTCATCTGTAAATCCTTGCAACTTCCCATCTAATACATCCTAGATTGTCACAACAGCTCATCACACACATCATCCGTAGATCTTAACAGTAGCTAACCACACACATCATCCATAGATCCTCGCAACATCTCATCATACAAGTCATCTAGAGATCCTGGTACACCCTCCATAGATCCTTATAGAGGTTCACCACACACATCATCCAGATATCCTAACAGTAGCTAACCAGGCTGGCACATCATCCATAGATCATTATGGAGGCTTACCACACACATCATCTAGAGATCCTCACAGTAGCTAACCACACACATCATTCATATATCCTCACATAATTTCATCACACATGTCATCCACAGATCCTGGCAGGTCATTCATAAATCCTCATAGAGGCTCTCCACAAACATCATACATATATTCATCCTTCGACTTTTGCAGCAGCGCGTCACACAGATTATCCAATGGTTCAAGTAGCGGCTTATCACACACTCATCTGGAGGTTCTTGTAATGGCTCATCACGCATCATCCATAGTCTTGCTCAGTTCTTTGCACACATCACCCACAGATATTCACAACACTCATCACACATATCATCCATATATTGCTGCACTGGCTTATCAAACTCATCTTTTATAGATCCTCGCAGTTGCTCATCACACACGCACCATCCATAGATCATTGCAGTGGCTTATCACAAGCATCATGGATCATGACTAGAGATGAGCGAATCGAATCCCTCGAAGTAGAATTCGATCCAAATTTCAGGATAAATTCGATTCGCCTAGAAGCCGAATTTCCTTGTGCTTCGTGTCATCAAATCGATTTAACCTGAAATAGTATAAAAAACAAAAAAAATCTAACTTACCTCCTCCATTTGCTCGTGACGGGCCGCCAACCTCCATCTTGCTTGAAGATCTCGGCCAAAATCCTGTGCGGCACGAGATGACATCATCACGCCGGCCGGCGTGATGACGTCACCGCCTCAGCCGGTCGGATGACGTAATCTCGCGCCGCACAAGATTTCGGCCGAGATTCACGGCCCAAGCAAGATGGCGGCGGCAGGCCCGTCATGAGCAAATGGAGGAGGTAAGTTTGATTTTAAAAAAAATGTATTGTTCATTTTACACTCAGATGCCGCGATTATGTATGAACGTGGCATATGAGGGGTACAAGGACAGGGGCGGTGCTATCGCAGCTCCCTGTCATTGCACCCGCTACTTACGAAAAAATGTGCTTCGTAACGAAGTAATTAGTCACAAAGCGATTTTTTTTGTGAAATTCTGCGAATCAGCTCATCTCTAATCATGACAATGCCTCATTACACATATCATCCAGAGATCAGCTCATCACATCTCCGGACAAAAGGTCAAAAATTGCTTAAAGTTCTATGAGAACCAAATTATATCATGTGATCTATGAGGAGCAGTTATCTACGGGTTATCTACAGGGGGCCGTATTCTTTGGGTCTGTAGGTTGGCTGTTGGAGCATGAATAGATGCGTGCATTGAGGTTATATTTTTTGCAAAGTATAAAAATACTAGTAAGGGAACCATGCGCCTTTGAAACCTTCCAGGGGTGGATGACTGCTGTTATGAGTGCTGTTTTTGGAGCCCCCAAATAGGTTATGGCTTAGACTATTGCATCTTCAGCGCAATTATAATCCATATTTCATGATCATTAGCTACGACTACAGATGGAGGCTCCTTCTGCCGAACATCTGCACCACGTTGATAATGTGGGAAATATTGTGCAGATGATTCGACCTTAAATCCTGAATCTTATTCACTGCTGTTTATGAGATGTGAGAAAGCAGTTACACAACCAGCAATCACTCAGCCTGGCACTGGGGATCTCCCATGACACAGCGGCCGCACTGAGCAGGAATGTCGCCGCTCAGCGGGACACCAGTTTCCTCCATTCAATCTGCAACAGTCTGCAGGGAAGACGTGAAACTTTTCTACAAGAGACTATAAGAGCAAAACACTTGACTGCATACAGACTGCCATTATATTTGGGGTGTGGGTCATAATCGTGGAGGTCATGTCCGTTAACGGAGGGCGGGGCAGAGGATGAATTAACCCCTTCATGACACCGGGCTAGAGGAACAAACAATGGACCTGTCCTGGGATCAGGATGTCTCACTGTTGTGTTTCTTGGAACTTGCAGATGTTGAATTAGTTTCCATGGAAATGTGACCCGAGTACAGAATTGGGGTTTTGTGGCGTACCTCCCCCCAGCAGGCACAGAGGATCATTGTTAAGCCAGCGCTGGCAACCCTTCCAGTTTACTGGTGTAGGGCACTGATGCCAGCTCATCCAGCAGCCTCTCACTTCCTCCACAGCTAAATCTGGCTTGAAGTCCAGAGTCACAGAAAGCAAGGCAGGCACAAACTGAAAGGTCTAGGCCCCGGGGATGGTAGGCCCTGATAGCTACAAAAAGATTCTTCGTATCCTTGTGATGCAGCAGATGATATAATGATACTGGAGAACAAAACAGAAGGATATAATCCAATGTATACAGTACTGTTCAACAGTTTTAGGCAGTTGTGGAAAAAATTTAAAGAATGCTTTCAAAAATAGAAGTGTTAATAGTTGTTTAGCAATTAACAAAATGTCAAGTGAATAAACAAGAGAAAAACACTTGCACAGGAACTCAGCAAGGAGCTTGGAGAACATCTTGAAGAAAACATCTTGGATAACTAACCACAGATCTTCTATGGTTGCAGGCTTGCTCAAATCCTTCTATCTCGTCATGTAATCCTTGGCCTCCATTTTGAAAGTATGGCCTTTTGACCGCAATTCTTTCATTAAAGGGTTTATCCAACATTATATCAAACCTCAGAGTGGCTGACCAACAGTGGTGATTAGAGATGGCCTTGCGGTTCGCCCGGCGGTCATTTCGCTGCGAGCTTTGCGTGTTCGCGATTCGCCGAACATACGAACATATGGAGAAATTTGGGCCCGCCATATTCTGTTACATTATGAAGAACTTTGACCCATAACACATCCATCAGGTGGTACAGGACAGCCAATTGAGACATTTCAGTACATGGACATACCCCCTACCTCATAAATAAACCTGATCTGGCCGCCATTTTACATTTAGTGTTTTGCCAGTGTCGGGAGAGGTTGCTGTGTGGAGCAGGGACAGGCTGTTAGGGACACCAAACGCTAGCTAATAGGGCCACAAAAGTCATTTTAAGGACTAGTATAGGTGTGCTATCGATATGTGTGATACACAGAGGGGTGCGATATACTTATAATATACTTTTATAATGAGTCAAAAACACATAGATCTATATAGTGAGCACCTGGAAGTCAGGGGCCCAGGGGCTAGGGGCTTACTAGGGTTATTTTTATATAGGGTAAGGTTCCGGACGGGGTCGCTCTTATCAGGGCGGGTGGTCTGTGGTTAGGCTATCAGAGCCAGAATAGCACCCCCTGTAGGGCAATATCAGGGACAGTTCTTTGCCCACCCTGTCCTTCAATAACACATCATCATCTAGCCCAGGGTTAGATGTTTTTTGCTTTCCCTACTGGATTCATCGATGTGCACTGGAACCCCCTGGATTGTGGTTGGACATATGGTTTCTGATTTGGTGCCGCCGAGCACTTGTTATTGCCTACCACATCTATGCTTTTTGCTTAAAAGGGTTCTGCACTTTGTTTTAACTGATGATCTATCCTCTGGATAGATCATCAGCATCTGATCGGCAGGGGTCCGACACCCGGGACCCCCGCCGATCAGCTGTTTGAGAAGGCAGCGGCGCTTCAGCAGCGCCACGGCCTTCTCGCTGTTTACCGCTGGCGACTAGTATCAACTAGCGTGGGCGGGGCTAAGCTCTGTTCACTTGAATGGAGCTTAGCCCCGCCCACGCTAGTTAATACTAGTCGTGACGTCACTGGGCCAGCGGTAAAGGGTGAGAAGGCCGTGCCGCTGCTGGAGCGCCGATGCCTTCTCAAACAGCTTATTAACCTCTGGATAGATCATCAGCATCTGATCGGCGGGGGTCCGACACCCAGGACCCCCGCCGATCAGATGCTGATGATCTATCCAGAGGATAGATCATCAGTTAAAACAAAGTGCAGAACCCCTTTAACTTTAATAATTAAATTTATTTTCATTTTGAGGGATATCTTTTCCATTCACACGTCCGTAAAATGGGTCCGCATCCGTTCCGCAATTTTGCGGAATGGGTGCAGACCCATTCATGTTCAATAAGGCCGTAATGTGCTGTCCGCATCCGCATTTGCGGTATGTCACTGTCCATGTTGTGGGACTATTTGTGCACTTCTAGTAATTATTTCTTGGCTGCAAATATGAGCTGAAGGTTTTTCAGGTTCGCCTGCCATTAAAATAAATGAGACCCGCCGCGAACTTGCGGTTAGCGAAAATGGATGGATGGATCATGTGACGGACTATGTGATGAGCGTAGTGACGTCATCAAAGGTCCTATTCCTCACAGAAAAAGACAGAAGAGATGCCGGCTGCGCGAACAAGTGGATTAAGGTGAGTTAAATTATTTTTTATATTTTTTTTAACCCCTCCAGCCCTATTGTACTATGCATTCTGTATTCAGAATGTTATTATTTTCCCTTATAACCATGTTATAAGGGAAAATAATACAATCTACACAACCTTGAACCAAAACCTGAACTTCTGTGAAGAAGTTCGGGTCTGGGTACCACATTCAGTTTTTTATCACGCGCGTGCAAAACGCATTGCACCCGCGCGATAAAAACTGAACTACGGAACGCAATCGCAGTCAAAACTGACTGCAATTGCGTACCTACTCGCGCGGATTTGCCGCAACGCATCCGGACCTTATCCGGACACGCTCGTGTGAAAGAGGCCTTATAGGTAATGATAAAAGAAATAGACCCTAGTGACACATAATTATTTTCAAAGGCAGAGAAATATTTATTTTGTCTTGGACCACTACAGCATTACAGCTTGGGACCACTGGAGGATCCTCTGGTAATCTGATGGACCAGTCTAACCTTGCTGATACTTGGGGTGCAGAGCAAAGAAGCACTTGTATTGAGAAGAAAGGTGCTTGGGAGGTGATTATATTTATTAATCATCTCCCCTAATATTTTCTCTGACACGCCCAGTGTTTTGTTTCTATGAGCCGCTCATTGCTGTAACTAGTCGAGACACATCACACTGCCCACATTGTAACTCTATGTGAAGGCCTAAAGGATAAATTATCCAAGTGGGAGGCTGCCCCATGCGGGTTATTCCAGACACATTGACACTAGTGGCCTCCTCCGAACTTGGGGTGATGGGTGGTCGGTGAACAGAGCATCACATGCTTGGCTGTCTTGTTGAGCTGTTGCTGGGATACTTGGTTGATTTCACAAGCTGCCCTTCAGTAGAGATGTCGCGAACATAAAATTTTCAGTTCGCGAATGGCGAACACGAATTTTCGCAAATGTTCGCAAACTGGTGAACCGGGCGAACCGCCATAGACTTCAATAGGCAGGCGAATTTTAAAACCCACAGGGACTCTTTCTGGCCACAATAGTGATGGAAAAGTTGTTTCAAGGGGACTAACACCTGGACTGTGGCATGCCGGAGGGGGATCCATGGCAAAATTCCAATGGAAAATTACGTAGTTGACGCAGAGTCGGGTTTTAATCCATAAAGGGCATAAATCACCTAACATTCCTAAATTGTTTGGAATAACGTGCTTTAAAACTTCAGGTATGATGTTGTATCGATCAGGTAGTGTAACGGTTACGCCCGCTTCACAGTGACAGACCAAACTCCCCGTTTAACGCACTGCAAACAGTCCATTTGCACAACCGCAAACTCCCCATTTGCACAAGGTTGGATACCAAGCTAGCCATGTCCCGTTCCTTGTCCTCACTGAGGTCATTGAAGGTCTCTTCCTCCACCCAGCCACGTACAACACCAAGGGTCCCCGAAAGGTGACAACAAGCCCCCTGGGACGCCTGCTGTGGTTGGTCTTCCACCTGCTCAAAGCCACGTTCCCCCTCTGACTCCTCTTCTTCAGACTCCTCTCTCTGCATTGCCTCTCTATGCGTTATTATAAGGTGTGTTAAGTAGTACTATTCCTATCAGTTTAATCCCTGTTACGTCCCCTATCAGGGGACGTGTATATGGCATTGATTTTAGGAAAGGGGAGATGGAAAAAGATGCTTGGTCGGTCCTCCTACTTCAAATTAGGGGCACTGCGCGTGCAATCTAATGTGCCGCCAGATAGTTGTGGTGTGTTATGTTGTTCTATTCTTATCAGTTTAATCCCTGTTATGTCCCCTATCAGGGGACGTGTATATAGCATTGATTTTAGGAATGGGGAGATGGAAAAAGATGCTTGGTCAGTCCTCCTACTTCAAATTTGGGGCACTGCGCGTGCAATCTAATGTGCCACCAGATAGTTGTGGTGTGTTAAGTTGTTCTATTCTTATCAGTTTAATCCCTGTTACGTCCCCTATCAAGGGACGTGTATATGGCATTGTGTCACGGCGCCGTCTAGGAGGCGGGCACGTCCAGAGCGCGCGTGCGTCCAGCGTCATCCGCGCTCCTGATAATACTATGTGTGCATCTATCTGCATTCATGCTAATGGTTTTAGGGCTGAGCACAGAGCTGATCACTCGGTGCTCGGCTGTGTAGTCTGTGTGAAGTCATGTGACGCTGGCCACATCACATGACCCCTCAAGCTCCCTATTTAAACAGGCAATCTGCTGGCCACAGATTACCTGTTATTTAGGTTCCACCTGCGATTTTGTCTTTCCTGGCGTACTGACCCCCTGCTGAACTCCTGACGATCCTCTGCTGACTCCTTTGGTACTTCACGACTCTCCTGGTATTTATGACCCCGGCTTCTCCTGACTATTCTCTGCTTGCTCCATTTGTACTTTGTAGATTTCCTGGTATTGACTCGGTCCGTTCACGTTCTGTTGTTTGTCTGTCTGTCTGTCATCCCTGCACTTATTCCAAGCTAGGGATTTCCGTCCAGTTGTCCCCGGTCATTAGGACTCGCGAGGCAAGTAGGCAGGGCCAGGGGTGAGGGTGGAGCGCAGTGGTCACTTCCCTCCCCCCTGTGTGTGTGTGCACGTGACCGTTACAGAATAACAGGTCTACTGAAACCACTGTACCATGAATCCTCTAGTGACCCTGACTGAGCATGTGTCAAACCTGACGCAGATGGTGCAGGAGCTAGGGGAGAAGATTCTTTCCCTAGAAATAGGACAATTCGCCGCTGCTCCTCAGGCCTCTGGTCCGAACTTGAGCCCTCATATGGAGCCACCGATCAAGCTTCCAGAGCCCTTCTCTGGAGTTCGGAGGAAGTTTCACTCCTTTAAGGAGAGCTGTAAATTGTATTTTAGTTTACGCCCCTTGTCTTCCGGGTCGGAAAGCCAACGGGTGGGCATTAGTATTTCCCGCTTACAGGTGGATCCCCAGGAGTGGGCCTTTTCTTTACCCCCTGATGCTAGTTGTTTAACCACGGTAGAGGTTTTTTTTCAGGCTCTGGGTACCCTGTATGATGAACCAGACAGGGCCCTGGTAGCCGAAACTGCGCTGAAAGCATTGGTTCAAGGCAACCTCTCTGCGGAGGAGTATTGCACCCAATTTAGAAGGTGGTGTGTTCCCTCAGGGTGGAATGAGCCAGCTCTTAAGTGTCAATTCAGGTCAGGCTTATCTCATAATCTAAAAGACCTACTAGTGAGTTATCAGCTCCCTGAGACTCTTGAGGACACTATGACCCTAGCAGTCCGACAGGAACGACAGTTCTCTTCTCAGGTACTGGTCCAGTCTGAGGGTTGCACCAGGAGTGGTGTGGAGGTCTCCTCTGAAGAACCTATGCAAATTGGGATGACCAGAGGGGATCAGCGCCGCAGACGTGGGATCTGTTTCTACTGTGGAGATCCTGTCACGAGTTGGAGGTCCCAAGAGAGACCACCGCGTCGTCAAGCAATAAACAAACGGAAATCAGATATAGACACACAAGAGTTTATTGCACAAACAAAAATCAGGGAAGGCAGCACAGACAAAACATGAGCTCTATGTACCGTCAGCACAGTGGGAGAAAACCCCCACTGCGCCACTGTCTAGTAATACTCCAGAGGGGCGTGACTAAGCAACTCCTGGTATTCACTAGAGCCCTAGATGGTAGGGTTAGACTTTGCCGCAGGAAGTTGCCAGGGTCCACTCTGGAGCGTGAACTAGACAGTGACAGCAGGAACGAATGGACAACAGGTACCAGAAGGTACCGACGGCACATAGGCAAACATAACAGACAGGCAAATACAAAACAGGGCAACTAATAATACAAGCAGGAGTTCACGCAAGAGAGCAGGAGTGGCAATGAGCAGAGAAGGACTTGCTCCACCAGTGGTATACTGCGTGGCCTTGCGCATAGCACTCTGCAGCTAGGCACTTGCTGAACCGAGACATATGAATACACACAAAGTAACTAAAACATAACTGGCAGAACAGATAACAGAAAGACAAGAAAGAAGACAGGAAAGGACGTAAATGAACAAGTAGGGAAACCCACAGAGCACAGACAGACAGACACGGATCCCATGGGTCAGCAGCATGGGAGAGAGAGTACAAACCAGGAGCAGGACAGGACAAGACAACACACACCAGGAGAGCTGACCCAGAACTGAGGAAACCTCAGCCTTATATACAGGTTCCATGGGTGCAGCAGAGAGACCACACCCACGGAGCAGACAGAGATGATTAACTCCTAATAAGAACACAGGGGAGTTAACCCATACAGAAACACAAATAACACACAGAAACAAAACTTCAGCGAGGAGCGCCGAACGAGCAAGGACGGAAGGTCACAGCCAGAGATAGTGGCTGTGACAGATCCTGACCATTGGATCAATCAGTGTCCAAAGAGGATCCTTTCTGATAAGGCTTCCAAGACAAGACCACCAAGGGACCAGGTACAATTTTTCTGGGTTCTAATAAGTGGTCGGGTCAGGCCTTTATAGATTCGGGCTCAGTGGCCAGCTTTATTGACCAGGGGTATGCTACTAGACAGGGTATTCCAATTTTTGTTTTACCCACGCCCATCCATATCATGGCCATCGACTCCACTCCCCTGGTGGGGGGTACTGTGAGGTCATGTACCTCAGAGATTTCCTTAGCTGTGGGAGTGTGCCACTTAGAGAAATGTTCCCTGTTAGTCCTAGAGAACTTACCAGTCGAGGTGGTATTGGGGATGCCGTGGCTCCAATTACACAATCCTACGATTGATTGGACCAGAGGGGAACTGGTGAGTTGGGGATCTGAGTGCGGCTCGTGTTTGGCTAGAATACGGGTTGGGTTCTCTGTGGAGACTGAGGTATTACCTGCAGTCATAAAGGAGTATGCGGATGTGTTCTCATCGTCGTCCACAGAGGCTCTTCCTCCCCATAGACCTTATGATTGCGCCATAGTCCTGGAGAAGGGGGCAAGGTTTCCTAAGGGGAGTATTTACAATCTTTCCAAACCTGAACGTGAGGCCATGGAAGATTACATTAAGGAGAGTCTCATTAAGGGGCACATTAGACCCTCGGTTTCTCCCATGGGGGCGGGGTTTTTCTTTGTTAAGAAGAAGGATGGTGGTCTTATACCCTGTATAGATTACCGGAAATTAAATGAGATCACTATCCGGAATACTTACTCCCTCCCATTGATTCCGGATTTATTTAACCAGGTATTAGGGGCGGCCTGGTTTTCTAAGATTGATTTAAGAGGAGCATACAATTTAATCCGAATCAAGGAGGGGGACGAGTGGAAAACAGCATTCAATACCCCGGCTGGTCACTTTGAATATCTCGTTATGCCTTTTGGACTCAGCAATGCCCCGGCTGTGTTCCAAACTTTCATGAACGATATTCTTAGGGAGTTCTTGGGAAAATTTGTCATTGTATATCTCGACGACATTTTGATATTTTCCCCTGATTTTAAGAGTCATGTGTTTCATGTTAGACAGGTGTTGGAGGTGTTGAAAGAGAACCAATTATCTGTTAAACAGGAAAAATGTGTTTTTGGGGTGCAGGAGATTATATTTCTCGGACATGTTCTGACTCCCCATGCCATAAAGATGGATCCTAGCAAGGTTTTAGCGATTAAGGGATGGGTAAGACCATCATCCTTAAAGGCCTTACAACGTTTCCTTGGATTCGCTAACTACTACCGTAAGTTCATAAAGAATTTCTCGGTAATCGCTAGACCACTGACCGACCTCACTAAAAAAGGGGCGGATCTGGAAAATTGGTCTACTGAGGCCTTAGATTCATTTGAAACCCTAAAGGATGCTTTCAGTAGCGCTCCCGTTCTAACCCAGCCAGATCAGGAAAAACCTTTTATCGTGGAGGTGGATGCTTCTGAGGACGGGGCAGGAGCAGTCCTCTCGCAAGGTCCTGCTACCCTTACTAACCTTAGACCTTGTGCTTTTTTTTCCAGAAAGTTTTCCCCCTCTGAGAGAAATTATGACATAGGAAATCGGGAGCTACTTGCCATTAAGTGGGCATTTGAAGAATGGAGACATTTTCTTGAGGGGGCAAAACATTGTGTTACTGTTGTTACTGATCATAAGAACCTAATGTTTCACTCGGCTAAAAGGTTAAATCCCCGTCAGGCTAGATGGGCATTGTTTTTTACTCTCTTTAATTCTTCCATAACTTTCAGACCTGGAATTAGAAACGTGAAGGCCGACGCACTCTCTCTGAGTTTCTGTGCGTACCAGCCTACAGAGTCTCCACCTGAAACCATTTTACCAGCTAAGGTCTTCGTAGCAGCCTTGTCTCAGGACATCACGACTTTCATCAAGGCTGAATAACACCTAGCTCCGCCATCCACTCCTACAGATAAGTTGTTTGTTCCCGTACAGTTTCGTCTCCAACTGCTGGGTGAGTGTCATGACTCTGTTTTTTGTGGACATCCGGGCATTGAGGGCACTAAAGAGCTGGTTTCCAGATCATTCTGGTGGCCTACTTTAACTAGAGACGTCAAGTCTTATGTGTTGGCCTGTGAGGTTTGTGCGAGGTCTAAGACCCCTAGGACTCGCCCCGGCTGGGGACCTACGACCCTTACCCATTCCCAGTTGACCCTGGTCTCATATCTCAATGGATTTTATCACTGATCTGCCACCTGCAGAGGGTAAAACTGTGGTTTGGGTAGTGGTCGATAGATTCAGCAAGATGGCTCACTTTATTCCCCTGCCTAAACTCCCGAGTGTGAAGACCCTAGCATCTTTGTTTGTGGAACAAATTGTACGTTTACATGGCATTCCAGAAAATATTGTATCTGACAGGGGTGTGCAGTTTGTGTCCAAGTTTTGGAGGGCCTTCTGTCTGAGATGCCGGATTTCTCTGTCCTTTTCATCTGCTTATCACCCTGAAAGTAATGGACAGACTGAGCGCCACAATCAGTCGGTGGAACAATTTCTCAGGGCATATGTTGCAGATGATCAACAGTTGTGGGTGAAATACCTTCCATTAGCCGAGTTTGCTCTGAATAACTGTGTTAATTCCTCTGCTGGGGTCTCTCCTTTTTTTTGTAACTATGGCCTTCATCCTCATTTTCTTTCTGGGTCATCCGTCTCCTCCTCTAACCCTGAGGCGGATAGGCTCTCCTCTGAACTGTGCACAGTATGGGCTCGGGTTCAATCGAACCTGGAAAAGGCTCAAGATACTCAAAGAGTCAAGGCCAATAGGAGACGTTCCACGGGGGTGAACTTTCAGGTGGGTGATAAGGTGTGGTTGTCCTCTAAAAATCTTTCACTCAAAGTTGCTTCAAGAAAGTTTGCTCCTCGCTTTGTAGGGCCGTACAAAATCGTAGAGGTGATTAATCCTGTATCATTTAGGTTAGAATTGCCAAACTCGTTCCACATTCACGATGTATTTCACAAGTCCCTACTAAAAAAATACATCGAACCTATTGTACCGTCACAAGCCGCGCCTCTGCCTGTTCTGGTTAAGGATTCTGTGGAGTATGTGGTATCTAAAATTGTGGATGTCAGGAGAGTGTGTAATTCCTTGCAGTATCTGGTGCACTGGAAGGGCTATGGACCTGAGGAGAGGTCTTGCGTACCAGCTAGGGAGGTTCATGCCCCTAGACTGGTTAAGAAATTTCATGAGGATCATCCCGAGAAGCAGTCACCTGAGTCCTTGGGTCTGGTGGCCCCGCGTAAAAGGGGGGGTACTGTCACGGTGCCGTCTAGGAGGCGGGCACGTCCAGAGCGCGCACGCATCATCAGTGCGTCCAGCGTCACCCGCGCTCCTGATAATACTATGTGTGCATCTATCTGCATTCATGCTAATGGTTTTAGGGCTGAGCACCGAGCTGATCACTCGGTGCTCGGCTGTGTAGTCTGTGTGAAGTCATGTGACGCTGGCCACGTCACATGACCCCTCAAGCTCCCTATTTAAACAGGCAATCTGCTGGCCACAGATTGCCTGTTATTTAGGTTCCACCTGCGATTTTGTCTTTCCTGGCGTACTGACCCCCTGCTGAACTCCTGACGATCCTCTGCTGACTCCTTTGGTACTTTACGACTTTCCTGGTATTTATGACCCCGGCTTCTCCTGACTATTCTCTGCTTGCTCCATTTGTACTTTGTAGATTTCCTGGTATTGACTCGGTCCGTTCACGTTCTGTTGTTTGTCTGTCTGTCTGTCATCCCTGCACTTATTCCAAGCTAGGGATTGCCGTCCAGTTGTCCCCTGTCATTAGGACTCGCGAGGCAAGTAGGCAGGGCCAGGGGTGAGGGTGGAGCGCAGTGGTCACTCCCCCCCCCCCCTGTGTGTGTGTGCACGTGACCGTTACAGAATAACAGGCCTACTGAAACCACTGTACCATGAATCCTCTAGTGACCTCTCTGTCTATAGTTGACAGCACAACGTTCCACCTGGAGTAACATACAATGTCATAACAAAAAAGCCAGTGGAAATAATATATCCAAATTCATATCACTTTATTATATATAAAATATGGAGAGTGTTATACAGAGAAGCAAGGGGCATATATACCACTGGACTATCGTGTATCCCCACAAGGCTGATAAGCACTTATCGGGTACCAGGTTCGTACTGTGACACGCAAACATCCAATATACACCAAAGAGGTGTGTAGCATACCATATCCCCACCCCGATGGGGAATTACACAATACACTGCAATTACCTCAAAAGAAATCCATGGATGTTAATGCGGTCCACAGTCAACGTCCATGGCAACCATCAGCATAATCAGTCGTCAGCCGCTGAGGTGAAACGCGCATCAAGGTCTTGCGCTTAGGGCTTGTATATCCATCTGGGCTTGGTCATGTCTTCAGGTATGTCCCAGGTTTTAAGTGTATATTGAGACATCAATTTAGACACTGCCATATACAGCTTCCATATTGGGCCTATGTTATTGATTAGGCGATACAGACACATAATTGTGTGCCTGTGTGTAAAATAGACTGTGGATATTTTGGTACCAGGCACTATATATATGCATGTTGCTGATGGTTGCCATGGACGTTGGCTGTGGACCGCATTAACATCCATGGATTTCTTTTGAGGTAATTGCAGTGTATTGTGTAATTCCCCATCGGGGTGTGGATATGGTATGCTACACACCTCTTTGGTGTATATTGGATGTTTGCGTGTCACAGTACGAACCTGGTACCCGATAAGTGCTTATCAGCCTTGTGGGGATACACGATAGTCCAGTGGTATATATGCCCTTTGCTTCTCTGTATAACTTTTTCCATCCTGCCCTTTCTCTCCATATTTTATATATAATAAAGTGATATGAATTTGGATATATTATTTCCACTGACTTTTTTGTTATGAAAGAGCGCCAACCTTCCTGCGATCTCTAGAGAGAAAAAGAGACGGATGGTGGGAGGCCAAAGTCCAGAGCTAGAGTGCCTGCACCGCTATTCATGGAGATACCATGTACTGCAGCCAGCTAGTTTCCCGCCACTAGGCCCAAAGCCTGCAGCAGCGTATCCAAGCCAGCGCATCACAAGGCAGCACAAAGCATCGCAAGTCTGCAAAGAGCATCGCAAGTCCTCACAGAGCATCACAAGTCAGCACAAGCATAGCATCATATCAAGAAAAGACACGTCTCCCTTAAGATTGACATTTGTTCCTGCTCTTTAGGATAAGGTCAGAGCTTTCCTTTTATTACTTATCATTGTATATAGGCTTTGGCACAAAGAGACATTTTTTGTGTTCAGAAATAAGAGACTTTAAATAAAAACAAAGGACAGTTTGTAGTACACGGACTCTAAAGCATTTAAAGTGAAAGTCATTTATTGCCTGCATTTATCTCTGTTGTATTTAAAGTGACAGTCATTTATTTTTGCATTTGTCAGTATTGCATTTAAAGTGAAAGGACTCTTAATATTCGTATTGATAGTCAGTATTGCATTTAAAGTAAAATTTCTGAACCTAGTATTACCATGCCAATGTTAGAGGATACAAAAGATAGATAGAGTAGAGGGGGAAGAGCAAGGGAACCTGTCTGAGGTAGAAGAGTCTGATGTAGCATTTGTCTTGCCTAAAACAAATATAGCCCAAACAGATCAATTAAGATGTTCATCATGTGCCAGAAAACCGACCCTAAAGATGCTGGAAAATGTAGAGCAAGAAGCAGCACTGAAAGGCAAAAAGTTCACCAGAATGTATGATAAATGGAAATTATACATTAAAGACATTCGTAAAAATCTAAAGCAATAAAGTATAAAAGGGAACTTGAGTTATATGGTAGAGACAGTAGAAGAATTTGAATCGGAGCTTATGGCAGCATATATTTGATCCATTGGGATTCTTAGCCCCAGTAATCCTCAGAGCAAAATAAATACTACAAGAATTAAGCAGACAGAAGTTAGGATGGGGCGAGCCCATACCTGAAAATTTGAGGCCAAGGTGAGAGAGTTGAATAAGAGACTTGCAAAACTTGAGAGAAGTTCGGATACCCAGATGTTTTGTACCTCATGATTTCGGAAAGTACAAGAAAAATAGAAATTCATCACTTTTCAGATGGCAGTAGTTATGGTTATGGTCACTGCTCCTACATCAGAGTAATAGGAGAAGAAAAAATACACTGTGCCCTGGTTATGGGGAAGGCCAGAGTTGCACCTACCAGTATTCAGACAATACCAAGACTGGAACTGACAGCAGATTTTGTTTCAGCATCAGTAAGCAAGTTTCTGAGAGAAGAATTGCAATTGAAAATAGATGAAGAATATTTTTGGACAGACTCACAAGTTGTCCTAGGATACATAAACACCGAAGCTCGAAGATTCCATATCTTTGTCGCCAACAGAGTTGAGAAAATTCAGAAAATAACAAATCCGGAACATTGGCATCACATTGACGCAAAGCATAACCCAGCAGATCATGCTTAAAGAGGCCTGAATGTAACAGAATTGAAAAATTCTAACTGGTTCACAGGTCCAGAGTTCCTTTGGGAAAATGAAATCACGCCCAGTAAAGGTTACACAGAATTGTCTATGGGTGATCCAGAAGTAAAAGTTGTACAAACATTGAGCACTGCTGCCAAGTGTGAATATGACATACTTGCCAGATGTTCAAAATGTAATACAGTCATAAATGTAGTAGCCAGAAGAAGCGCAATCCATAGCGCGAAATGGCCGTAGCCGCCATCCATCTGCAGAAGCCTGTCCGCCCCAGCACCCCACCTACTCGTCCTGTATGAAGGACCAATAAAGAGCATTATCTTGTGAAGATTCCGGTGAGTGCCGCATATTCTTTCTGAAATCTCTATATGCATACTATTGATACAACCTCCACTCAATGCTGAGCACCACACACGGAGTGTATGTTTCGCTGCGGTGCCGCTATCTGAGCCAGTACAGAGCACCGGTTTGACTTGCCTGATCCTTGCAGTGCCGCTTCGTTCTTTTTCTTGTTGGTACAGCGTAGCTCGAATTCAACATTTGGCAAAGGGAATCAGAAAGAAGGAATTGTTGAATGTAGAGGCAAGAATGAAAGCTGAATAAACAGTCATAAGACTCATTCAACAGAGATTCTACAGTGAAGAGTTGAAGAGACTTAGTCAAGAACCTAAAAGGCTTCCAGCAACCACCCATTGTACAAGCTTAATCTTGTTCTGCAGGATGGTATACTGAAGGTGGGAGGGAGACTGGAAAATGCATCGTTACCTAGCAGAGTGAAGCATCCAGTAATTCTACCCAAAAACTCTACCTTCACAAGATTGATTATTGATCACTACCACAACAAATCCTTGCAACTTCAAGAGATGGTGGTTACTGGATAGTGAAAGGAAGCAAAGTTATAGCAAAGTATATAAGTAAATGTGTAGTCTGCATAAAGGCACATAGACCTACAGAAGAACAAAGAATGGCAGATTTACCGGCAGATCGTGTAAACCCATCATTCACCACCATTTCTTTATAGCGGAATGGATTGTTTTGGCACATTCATCACCAAATAGAACCGCAAGGAGTACAAGAGATATGGACTAATATTTACATGTCTTAGCTCCAGAGAAATTCACCTGGAAATGTTAGAGGATATGCCAACTGACGCATTCATCAATGCCTTAAGATGTTTCATAGCCATTAGAGGTACCGTCAGAGAGCTTAGATCTGACCAAGGATCTAATTTTGTCGGAGCAAAGAATGAATTGAAGAAAGCGCTAAAAGAGATTGATAAAGATAAAGTAACTGAGTATTTGTTAGAGAAACAGTGTGATTTTCATTTGAATGCTCCACATGCAAGCCATACAGGAGGAGTTTGGGAAAGACAAATCAGAACTGTGAGAAATGTGTTAAGTTCAGTGTTGAAAAAGAACGCCGGAAGAATAGATGATGCTTCACTTATTCTATGAAGTAATGTCTATTTTTTTTTAATTTATTTTATTATTATTTTTTTTTTCAAAAAAGCTTAATTTGTAAAAGCATGAGTACAAAATAACAGAGGCGCAACGGAGAGTTATGACAGATCTCCATGCTCCAACATAAAAATTGACAAATCAACAACAGTATGATGTATACAAGATCACAGGATGAATACAGGACATTACGACATTTTACTCATATTACTAGTATTGTTCTAATAATAGGTATCGAAAATTCGGGCATATGACCAAATTCCAAGAGAGATGTAACACTTCTGGACTATCTTACCCAGACAAAGCTAATATACTACTGATTACATGCACGACTGTGAGTATGTTAAACAGATTGGGAAAGGAAATTAGAAATTCCCATCGACCTGTGGGCATCTGATATCTATCCAATCTTGAAACCTCTATAAGTTTCCCAGGCGAGCCATGTGGATCTAAATTTATGAATAGATCTACATTCCCAGTTGGATATTTCCTCAAGCCTATATATCTGGTCCACTCTAGAGCACCATTTTTCAATAGGAGGGACTTCTGGTGACAGCCAGTGGAGTGGGATCAAAAATCTAGCTGCGTTAATTAGTTGTTTATAAAGGCCTATATTTAGGGTTTTAGTGGTTTTAGGAAATAAATTCAACAAAGCCATCTCCGGTTGAGGAGCCAGGGAAGAAGAACAGACTTTGTTGCATATCTCGAATATCTGTTTCCACCATTCCTTTAAGGGAGGACAGTCCCACCATATGTGTAGGAAAGATCCTCTAGCTCTTAAGCATCTCCAACATGTGTCTGATGCTGACGCTGAGTACAAACATGTTTTGTCAGGAGTTTTATACCACCTGGCTACTACTTTATAGCAATTTTCTTGAATTCTAACACATCTTGATGCTCTGTGTGGGGAAATCATTATCCTATCTATTTCCTGTCTGGAAAATGTTTTGTTCAAATCTCTTTCCCAGAGTCTAATGTACGCCGGGGTAAAGAGAGCAACTGGCATTCTTAGTTTATCATATATCTGGGAAATTAATTTGGTTGGATATTGTGAGCTTTCTAAGAGACTTTCTAGCCAGACCGGTGGGCGGGAGAAATCCTTACTGTTTATATTTTGTTGAAGATATGACCTTAGGAAGAGTAGAGGAGAGGTATTTGTATGATTATAGTTAAGCTTGACTTTCAGATCTGCTAAGGAATAGGGATGAGAGTCGCTCAATATGTCCCTAACATGAGTTGTGGAGTTTTTAAGTGAACCCACCACACTATCTAGCAAAGCTTTAGGTGCCACATTCATAATGTCTCTAATTTGCAGGGTTATAGAGGGAAAAGGAATACAGTGTTGTGAATCTTTGAGCCCCTTCCAAACAGAAAAAGTAGCTCTCATTAATGAGGAAGCTAGTGGGGGTAAAGTTTGATCAGTTCTATGGCCTAATAAAAAGGCCCTAAAGGTGCAGCCCAGTAGATCTTGTTCCATGGAGACCCAAGATTTGTTGAAAGGTTCCCTCAACCAGTCTATCGCTCTGGCTAGAAGAACCGCTTTACCATAAAGTTCAGCGTCTGGGAGGGCAATACCACCCCATTTTTTTGCTCTATTCAAAGACTTGTAAGACAGTCTAGGTCTTTTATTAAACCAAATAAATGAACTAAAAAGGGATCTCACCTTTTTATAGAATAAAGAGGGGACTTGTATGGGGAGAGTCTGTTGTAGGTATGTTAGTTTCGGGAGGATTAATGAGGCCAGAATGTTTTTCCTCCCAAACCACGAAAGTATTGGCAGTTCCAGGTTTTTAATTGTCTTAGTGATCTCTAAAAACAGGGGGTCATAATTCAGAGCTAACCATTGAGATGGGTCTGTGCTAATTTTGACCCCTAGATATGTCAGGAAAGGGGCTGTCCAGTTAAAGGGGGAAGCCTGGGCTAGTTTTTGTTTTGTTGAGGTAGATAGGCCTGAGCAGATGATAAATGATTTGCTATGGTTCACTTTAAAATTGGAACAAATTCCGTAATTTTCCAGATGTTAATAAATACTAGGCAGCGCGGATTTTGGATTGCTGATCATTACAAGCATATCATCCGCGAATGCTGCTATTTTATGTTCTTGATCTCCAAGGGTTATGCCTTTGATAGTAGAATCATTTCTGATTGTTTGAAGAAACATAGAAACATAGAAACATAGAATGTGTCGGCAGATAAGAACCATTTGGCCCATCTAGTCTGCCCAATATATCTGAATCCTATTAATAGTCCCTGGCCCTATCTTATATGAAGGATAGCCTTATGCCTATCCCATGCATGCTTAAACTCCTTCACTGTATTTGCAGCTACCACTTCTGCAGGAAGGCTATTCCATGCATCCACTACTCTCTCAGTAAAGTAATACTTCCTTATATTACTTTTAAACCTTTGCCCCTCTAATTTAAAACTGTGTCCTCTTGTGGTAGTTTTTCTTCTTTTAAATATGCTCTCCTTCTATACCGAGTTGATTCCCTTTATGTATTTAAAAGTTTTTATCATATCCCCTCTGTCTCTTCTTTCTTCCAAGCTATACATATTAAGGTCCTTTAACCTTTCCTGGTAAGTTTTATCCTGCAATCCATGTACTAGTTTAGTAGCTCTTCTCTGAACTCTCTCTAGAGTATCTATATCCTTCTGGAGGGGCTCAAGTGTCAAAACAAATAGCAAGGGGGTCAATGGACACCCCTGTCTAGTGCCATTCCTTATACTAAAAGGGTGTGATATTGTACTGTTAACTAAAATAGAGACGGAAGCGTTAATGTACATGGCATCTATTGCATGCATAAAGGCATGTGGGAAATTCTGGGATATGAGGACTTGCTTCATGAAGGACCAGTTGACTCTGTCAAAGGCTTTTTCGGCGTCTGTGCTGAGAAGAGCCACCGGTATTGATTTTTTTTTTGCATAGTGTAAGATATTTAGGACTCTAGCCGTATTGTCCTTACCTTCTCTGCCCTTGACAAAGCCCACTTGGTCCCTATGAATAAGCGAGGGGAGAATTTTCGCTAATCTATTAGCTAATAACTTTGCAAGAAATTTTAGGTCGATGTTAAGGAGAGAGATGGGCCTGAAGTTTGGGCACTGAGTATGGTCTTTGCCTTCTTTTGGGATAAGGGTGATATTGGCTTTTGTCATATCAGCCGAAAGAGGTTTGTTCCTTAGGGACGCATTGTATATTGGGAGCATATGTGGGACCTAAGTGTCGAGGAAGGCTAAATAATAAGGGGTTGGGAGCCCGTCTGGGCCTGGGCTTTTCCCTTTGGGTGAATTCTTTATGACTTCTTTCAATTCATTTTTGGTGAATGGGGCTTGGAGGGATGTTCTGGCCTCTTCTGAGAGTTTTGAGAGTGAAAGATCGTTCAAAAAGGCATTGCATGGATTCCTATTTAGGGTGATGTTTGTGGTTTGTTGGGGGGGGGGGTCTAAATCGTATAAGGCCTCATAATAGTTTCTAAATTGGGATGCAATTTTTGAGGGGTCGAAGATCCAGGATCCTGATGCCTCTTTTAGTTTATGTACATACCGTATTTTTCGCTTTATAAGACGCACTTTTTCCCCCCCAAAAGTGGGGGGAAAATGGCCGTGCGTCTTATAAAGCGAATACTTCGCTGGCCGCTATGCTGCACAGCGCGGCCAGCGAAGTATCAGTGACAGTGTGGAGGGAGGAGGCGGGGCCCGATGCAGTGACTCTACTGTAATACACCGGGCCCCGCAACTGTTAAAAATTCAATCTGATAGTCTAAGCTCTGTACGGGCGGCTCTTACTATAGTACCGTAAGTATAGCGCAGACCGGCATCTCCATCGGTCATGCGCCGCTTGCCGCACCTCCTTCCTCATGCGCCGTCTGCTCCAGCTCCCTCTGTCATGCGCCGCCTGCCTGTTCATTCATAAAGTGAGATAAGCAGGCAGGCGGCGCATGAGGAGGAAGCTGGGGCAGGCGGCGCATGACAGAGGGAGCTAGAGCAGACGGCGCATGACAGAGGGAGCTGCGGCAAGCGGCGCATGACCGATGGAGATGCCGGTCTGCGCTATACTTACGGTACTATAGTAAGAGCCGCCCGTACAGAGCATATACTATCAGATTGAATGTTTAACAGTTGCGGGGCCCGGTGTATTAGAGTAGAGTCACTACAACGGGCCCCGCCTCCTCCCTCCACACTGATGCATCTGATGGGGGATCTGTAGATGACACTTATGGGGATCTGTGGATGACATAAGTGTCATCCACAGAGCCCCATAAGTGTCATGCACAGATCCCCCCTCAGTGTAATGCACAGATCCCCCCTCTGTCATTCACAAATCCCCCCCATCAGTGTCATCCACAGATCCCCCCATCAGTTTCATCCACAGATCCCCCCATCAGTGTCATCCACAGATCCCCCATCAGTGTCATCCACAGATCACCCATCAGTGTCATCCACAGATCACCCATCAGTGTCATCCACAGATCCCCCATCAGTGTCATCCACAGATCCCCCCATAACAGTGCGTCATCCACAGATCCCCCCATAACAGTGCGTCATCCACAGATCCCCCCCATAACAGTGCGTCATCCACAGATGCCCATAACAGTGCGTCATCCACAGATCCCCCATAACAGTGCGTCATCCACAGATCCACCCATAACAGTGCGTCATCCACAGACCCCTCATAACAGTGTCATCCACAGACCACCATTAGTTCAAAAGCTACCAAAAGCACACCTTTTGGTTCAAAATATTTTTTTCTTATTTTCCTCCTCAAAAACCTAGGTGCGTCTTATCAAGAAAACTAGATAACTACCGTATTTTTCGCTTTATAAGACGCACCGTCTTATAAAGCGAAAAATACGGTAGTTATCTAGTTTTCTTTTTTTGATTCTCTGGGTGACAAACTTTGAAGCTTTATCGCCGTGTGCAAATATCTTCTGTTGGGAGTGCAGGTAATATTTAGCCGAGGCTGTGTTTAAAAGGTTTTTGAGAGATATTCTAAGTTTACTAAGTTCATCTAGGTGTGTACTAAGAAGCGAACTTTTATGTAAACCCTCCAATTTTTTGATTTGTTCATATAATGAATCCAATTGTTTTTCCCTCTTCTTTTTAAGATAGGAACTTAAGTTTATACAGTGGCCCCTGATGAAAGCCTTGTGGGCATCCCAGAGAGTCTGAGGTGAAATATCTTGAGTGTTATTTAGGATGAAATATTCCTCTTATAAGAGTTGAAGTCCCTCTTTTGTTTCTGGGATCCCCAGTAGGGGCTCATTCAGCCGCCAAGGTTTGTTGTAGTTCCTTTGTTGAGGTAAGTAATGTCTATTGTTAGCAGTCGTCCACTTACAGTTGATAACATCAACGATCCAACAAGTTTGGACCCTTTAACTCCAAACCATCTACTTCACCTTAAGTTGGATTACATACAGCCACCGCCTGGCAAGTTTACCAAAGAAGATTATATGCCAGAAGGAGATGGCGAAGAGTTCAATATCTATCAGATCAGTTTTGGAATAGATGGAGGAAAGAGTACTTAGCCAATCTTATGCTAAGAAGTAAATGGCAAACACCCAAAATAGTTAGTAAAAGAAGATTTACCTAGAAGTCAATGGAAATTGGCCAAAGTTCCAGAAGTTGAAAAGGATGAAGACAAACTAGTAAGAAGAGTGTTGTTACAAATAGGAGACTCAAAACCTGACAAAAAAGGAAAACGTCTCACTACTCCACTCAAGTTGGATCGTCCTATACAGAAGTTAGTTGTTCTACTTGAGAGTGATAAAAGACACTTGGAAGTTGAGAACCTGATGGAAAATTCCTCAAATTCTATCAATAACCTTAATACAGTTCCTATCTTTATGTGTTAGAGACAAAAGCAGAGTTATTTACTGTGACATCATGTTTTGGATGTCATATAACTGTTATATTTTGTGTTCACAAAAGCAGAAAAAGATAATATGCCTTTAAGATTCATTTTGTAATGTAAGGTAAGCACAGTGACACAGCAGAAACAACAGAAAGCATAGTGTTAATCTGTTGTTGCTGGGCAGAAGTCTAGACTAGCAGGAGCTGCGGCAACCATTACTCACCAGAGAGAGGAGCTGAACAGACACACAGTTCCAGTCATAGTCCAGTTTTATGTGAACAAGAGTCCAATATAGGTATTTAATGTTCCTACTGTTAGTATAGTGATTAGAACTGTATACTGTATACTGAACCAGTTATATGTGTGTTTACTTACAGTTACACCAAATACAAATTGCAAGCATATCAATTTAATTGCAAACTACAAAGTTCACAATCCAAATTTAAATTCCATATTGCAATCCAAATTGCATACAACGATACCAGATCATACTAAACCAATCTGCAAATAGTTACTGCAAACTGCAAACCCAGTTTAGCCAGTAGAACTATTAGATAAATCTCAGATATACCTCTCAGAGAGATCATAAAGTGCTTAAATAACTTAAAGTGAGAGTACAGATACTGAAGAGAAAGATATATCCACCATTTTATGTTGAATGGCAAGATTGAACAGTTGAACCACCATCTTATGCATACCTCTATTTTATGATATCTTTTCAACACGTGTTTTGTACATGGACTATCTGCTGCGGAGGCGGCAGTGTTATATATGAAGAAAAGTTGAAGTTAATAAAGAAGTTATTTCAAGTATTTGGTGTGCTCTTTAAACCTACTGTTTCCATAGAACAGCGCTAGAGGAATTACAGAGTAATAGACAGTCTGGTTAGACTAAAAGTCAGAGATATCAAAATTCTTCTAATGCCACAGTGCAAAAGGCGCTTCATGGTGCTGCGCCTACCACAACTGTCTTGGCTGTTCCATTGTCAATCAACAACGGGACTACATCTTTATCATCCAGAGTGAGGGATATCATTGGGGCCGGACTTGAATCTGCTAAAGTGTTTAAGGGCACAGCCGATACTGGATTGCCTGTTTCCTAATCTTGGTCTAACTTTTCCCCCTCACCTGTCTTTGTGTCATCCTCACTGCCTCCCCAGCCATCCCTAAAAATATGGGTGTCTGTGGGGACGGACAGTGATCCGGGTACGGTCAACAAAGAATACAATCCTCTCATGTGGTGTGGACACAGAGTACCACACACAGCACAACACTCTCTCCCATCTGGGTTCTGCATCCCGCAGACTCTGCAGGTCCATCCCCCAGGACCATTATAGGGTGACAGATTTACTTTTTCATCTCTCTGTTGGGGTGGTGGTTTAACATTATCCTGAATAATACTTCCCACATTCTCTGTCCCTCTACACCTCCTCTATACACTTTCCTCACTACTCACAGCCAGACTTCTGTCTGTTTTGTGAGCGTGTTATCTTTCAGCCACCCTTTATTTCCCTACATGCTTTTTCTCACTACTCTGGATTCAGTTTTCTATGGGGATGGGGCATGTCTACTCCTTTCATTAGCTTGCTGATGTCCTTCACTGCTTGTCTGCATTCCTTCTTCCTTACTACTTCTGCAGCATCTTATCTCACAGCTAGCATTCTTCAGCAACATCATATGAAAGACAGAAAGAACATAATCTGTCTGATCTTAAAGCTACAGTTTACCACAGTTGAGACCATTTCCATCTCAATCCCCTCCTGTGATTTTAGCAGATGGGCAGGACCCCCAGGGCCGAGTACTTCACTTGACCTGGAGTCCTGAAAATCTGCACCAACCACAACAACCTGTTATGAATCAAGATGAAGTTGCCTCCAAGTGCTGACCTAATCCTAGTAAAGGAAACAAAACATAGAAGTTAAGGCATTTAATCTAATTAAACAATTAAACAATACTACCAATAATAACAAATTACAGGTATATGTATATCCTGCACTTATTTGAATTCATTACTCTATGTGGTGCTACTTAGATCTATGTGTACTTTCTCGTGCTTGTAGCCTTATCATGAAAAATGCCAATAACTAAGATGGCTGCCGGGCAGGGAGTAAAGTTCCCTCAGTTAAGATGGCCGCTGGGCCGGCTGGAAGTTGCAGGAGTTAAGATTGCAGCCAGGCCGGAAATTAGATTAGTTAAGATGGCCACTGGTGAAGAAGTTATCTTAGTTAAGATGGCTGATGGGGGTGTGGTAGGGTCTCTCAGCGCCATCTTGCAAGGTAGTATCAGCGGCAGGGTAGTTCATCATACATTTTTGTCCAACCTAATTTCTTATACTTAATTATTTTCATGCTGATGCTTGCATTGTTTTTTATAATATCTAGAATAGAATGTACTAAATTCAAGCCTGAATGTCCTCTGTTTACTCCTGTGAGAAACTTTGTAATAATTTCACTCCTTTTTGGCCTAAAGCCAGAGCACACACCTCCCTATGTCTCTGTGATGATTTTTATAAAATTTTTTCATTCTTGATTTAACTCTTAATTTGGCCTCATCATCACATCTGTAGAGGTGATTTCGCTCACAGTAAACTTGGCTATGTGACACAAGGTCAGATTCCTGGTCCACACAGACATAACAAGTAACATAGAACAGACATAGAAACAGACAGACATAAAAAACCATTTCCCATACATTAACACAAGTCTTCGAACTTATTAACAAATAACATTTTCTGGAGCTTTATACATGCACATTCAGTATCTCACACACATTGCCTTGTTAGTATTGCAGACATTGTACTCGCTATCACACATTCCAATATCGTGACGTCACTCCACTCCCAACTGCGGCCCCCGCTGTCTCCCTCCATACACCTCAGCCACCAGCTGCGGGGCGGTATATTCACCGGGCAACAGAGACACGGCACCTTTCATGGTACACAGACAGACATGACACAACACTCCCTGGGATGGCAGTCACAACCGGACTCGACTCTTGACAGCCCTTCCTCTCAGGGGAGACACACAATCAATGAGCTTAACCACTCAATCACAAACAATATAAAAACAACCATCACCTTTCCCTTCTTACCACCAAGCAGAGCTCACCCCTGAGCAGTATATTCTCTCTGGTTCCCACGTCTGGACTAATCCACCTGCCGCCTCCTGAGGGGAGATCTCGTAAGATGCCCCAGTCCAGGTCCTGCAGAAATTTACCATAGGAATTCTCTTGCTCTGCTTAATTGTTAACTGTGAAGGTGCCTGACACAAAAACACAGGAAAACACAGGAAAGAGTAGAGCAAATCTTCCAACGTCCTGTCTAAGATTCTAGGGACTCGAGATTTCAACATCAGCCAAAGCTGCTACTCACAGGGTAATGTAACATCAACCAGCAGAACAGGTCACCACAGAACGGTGGGGTACAAGAGGCAGGTAAGATAATACATTTTCTTACCTTGTCTCTTGGGCTGCAGTCCCCATCCTCAAGTGACATCCACCGTGCTCTGGGTACTTAGACCTTCGGCTACTGATGCTACCTTCTCCCGAGGCGCCAAACTGTTAAAGATGCCCTCAATCGGTGCTAATTACGTTTGCTCTACTGCTCCAAATTATCTTAATCCTAGGATTTTACATGCATGGAAGAACCCACACTGACACCAGGCAAGGGTCAAAGCAGTTATCCTTTATTACAGGAAGTTAAGAAGTATATATTGTAAGGGATCGTCTCTTATCCGGGGGTCATTCTCACAGACTTTGCTACGGACACCAGATTGAAGTCCAAAGGATGCTCTATTTTCAAGCACATCAGCACCAAAAGCAACAAATACATAAATCTAAAACATAAATCCTCAGCCGTCTGGACACTGACTTAACAGTCTTTTCCCTCTGTATCAGGATCTGGGTCTACCACCCAGCTCCCCAAAACACATCACCAGTGCTTACCCCACACACAGTGTTAGAGGGTCCCGGCTCCCACAGGCCTCGACACAGCCTGCTCCTTTCCCAGACTGGGAGCCACACCCAAGTCCAGCAACAGAATTAAATAGCATCACTGGACATGGGCATATTCCAAAATCCCGGACTGGAGCATGGGGAACAGGCACCCACCCAACACATTGCCTGTTCCCAGTAAAAGCCCGCCCCGGACTAGCTGGAGCCAGCTAAGCTAACTGTCTTTGTGTCCACCAACTAACTTAGTGGCCACCTATATCTAGGGCCTTTACTCCACCTAAGCCGGGCCCCTTAGTGACACGCTCCTAGTGCAAACAACACCCCCTTTTTCATGCTTCCCCGGGACTTTACTGCACCCATCACTATTCACATTGCCACAATATGTACATCAGAGGGTGCATCCCCCCGAGGGTCGTGGCATTGTTCCACTGGCTAGAATATAAAAAACAAGAAAAAAGATAACACTTGGCATCTGCGCATTATGCATTGTTTTACTAACTCTGGTATGCAAACTATGTAAATATCTAAGTGCAAGCGCCATATTGTAATGGCTTCACACTAACAGCAGTACAGCATACTTCGTATATGACACATGAGGGAGGAGGGTCCTCCTGGAACTTGAGTGAATAAGGCATTGTCTGAGAGCTGGAGGATATGGGGGCCATCTTACTTAATCAAGAATAATATCCACATCTCTATTAGGGGCACATATCAGGGCATAACTACTGTTAGTGGGCACATATCTGGACATAACTACCGTGAGGGGGCACATATCTGGACATAACTATTGTGAGGGGCCACATATCTAGACATATCTATTGTGAGGGGACATGCTGTATATATACGTGCATAACTACTGTGAGGGGTCACATATCTGGGCATAACCACTGTGAGGGGACACATATCTGGGCATAACTAATGTGAGGGGGCACATATCTGGGCATAACTACTGTAAGGGGGCACATATCTGGACATAACTACCGTGTCGGGGCACATATCTGGACATATCTATTGTGAGAGGGCATATACAGTCAGGTCTATAAATATTGGTACATCGACACAATTCTAACATTTTTGGCACCATACACCACCACAATGGATTTGAAATGAAACAAACAAGATGTGCTTTAACTGCAGACTGTCAGCTTTAATTTGAGGGTATTTACATCCAAATCAGGTGAACGGTGTAGGAATTACAACAGTTTGCATATGTGCCTCCCACTTGTTAAGGGACCAATAGTAATGGGACAGAATAATAATCATAAATCAAACCTTCACTTTTTAATACTTGGTTGCAAAACCTTTGCAGTCAATTACAGCCTGAAGTCTGGAACGCATAGACATCACCAGACGCTGGGTTTCATCCCTGGTAATGCTCTGCCAGGCCTCTACTGCTACTGTCTTCAGTTCCTGCTTGTTCTTGGGGCATTTTCCCTTCAGTTTTGTCTTCAGCAAGTGAAATGCTTGCTCAATCGGATTCAGGTCAGGTGATTGACTTGGCCATTGCATAACATTCCACTTCTTTCCCTTAAAAAACTCTTTGGTTGCTTTTTCAGTATGCTTTGGGTCATTGTCCATCTGCACTGTGAAGCGCCGTCCAATGAGTTCTGAAGCATTTGGCTCAATATGAGCAGATAATATTGCCCGAAACACTTCAGAATTCATCCTGCTGCTTTTGTCAGCAGTCACATCATCAATAAATACAAGAGAACCAGTTCCATTGGCAGCCATACATGCCCACGCCATGACACTACCACCACCATGCTTCACTGATGAGGTGGTATGCTTAGGATCATGAGCAGTTCCTTTCCTTCTCCATACTCTTCTCTTCCTAGGCTTTTTTAGATGTCATTTGGCAAACTCTAATCTGGCCTTCCTGTTTTTGAGGCTCACCAATGGTTTACATCTTGTGGTGAACCCTCTGTATTCACTCTGGTGAAGTCTTTTCTTGATTGTTGACTTTGAAACACATACACCTACCTCCTGGAGAGTGTTCTTGTTCTGGCCAACTGTTGTGAAGGGTGTTTTCTTCACTAGGGAAATAATTCTTCGGTCATCCACCACAGTTGTTTTCCGTGGTCTTCCGGGTCTTTTGGTATTGCTGAGCTCACCAGTGCGTTCCTTCTTTTTAAGAATGTTCCAAACAATTGTTTTGGCCATGCCTAATGTTTTTGCTATCTCTCTGATGGGTTTGTTTTGTTTTTTCAATCTAATGATGGCTTGCTTCACTGATAGTGACAGCTCTTTGGATCTCATCTTGACAGTTGACAGCAACAGATTCCAAATGCAAATAGCACACTTGAAAAGAACTCTGGACCTTTTATCTGCTCGTTGTAATTGGGATAATGAGGTAATAACACACACCTGGCCATGGAACAGCTGAGAAGCCAATTGTCCCATTACTTTTGGCCCCTTGACAAGTGGGAGACACATATGCAAACTGTTGTAATTCCTACACCGTTCACCTGATTTGGATGTAAATACCCTCAAATTAAAGCTGACAGTCTGCAGTTAAAGCACAACTTGTTTGTTTCATTTCAAATCCATTGTGGTGGTGTATAGAGCCAAAAATTTTAGAATTGTGTCGATGTTCCAATATTTATGGACCTAACTGTATATCTGTTCATAAGTACTGTGAGGGGGTCACATATCTGGGCATAACTACTGTGAGGGGACACATATCAGGGCAAAATTACTGTGAGGGGGCACATATCAGGACAAAACTACTGTGATGGAGGCACATATCTGGGCAAAACTACTGTGAGGAGGTACATATCAGGGCAAAACAACTGTGAGGAAGCACATACTGCATCAGGGCACAACTACTGAGAGGGGGGCACATATGTGGGCATAACTACTGTGAGGGGGCACATATCTGGACATATCTACTGTGAGGGGGCATCTATCTGGGCATAACTACAGTGAGGGGCACATATCAGGGCATAACTACTGTGAGGTGTCACATATCTGGACATAACTACCGTGAGGGGGCCACATATCTGGACATAACTAATGTGAGGGGGCACATATCTGGGCATAACTACTGTTAGGGGGCACATATCTAGGCATAACTACTGTGAGGGGGCACATATCTAGACATATCTATTGTGAGGGGACATATATATATACATGTGCATAACTACTGTGAAGGGTTAACATATCTTGGCATAACTACTGTGATGGGACACATATATGGGCATAACTACTGTGAGGGGGGACATATCTGGGCATAACTACTGTGAGGAGGCACAAATTCGGGCATAAGTACTGTGAAGGGAGCACATCTGGGCATAGGTACTGTGAAAGAGGCAGATATCTGGGCCTCACTACTATGAAGGGGGCACAAGTTAGCATAACTATGGTAAAGGGGTCACAATGTGGGCATAAGTACTGTGAGGGGGCACATATCTGGGCATAACCTTTGAAGGGGGCACAGTGTTGGCATAACTACTGTGTGGTGGCATAAAGGAGGAATAATTACTATATCGGGGCATTTGGGGGACTGGGTGAGATTAGGTGTGTATAGTTCTGTTCTGGGCAGAGTTAGAGGCGTTGCCTCCTATGAAAAAAATTTGCACGGCGCGCCACACATACTGTCCCTCTTCCTTCTTTTAAAAAGTTGGGAGGTATATGTATAGGACCTATGATGACTTTAGCTTTCTGCTGTGATGATAGAGATTCTAGACTGAAGCTGGATAGTAGCCTTTATTGAACATAATTGGTGGCAGGGCCTCTGGTTTATTGCAGGAACCCCTTCACCATGAGCCCCGTAGCAACTGCGTGGTCTGACTCTATTGGAGGTATGCCACTGCCTCTAACCCCACCCAGTCCTCTTTCATGCACTCTCAATCCTGCCCAGTCTTCTTCGTGCCCCACAAGCCGTAATGATGAGCCCCCTCACAGTAATGATACTGCATTAGTGACCCTTTACCGTAAATAAGTTTTGTCCTCTAAGTGCCCTCCTCACAGCAGGATGGAACCTTAGTGTCCTCTCACACCATATGATGCCACCAAGTGCCCTCCTGAGAGTATGATGCCCATTTAGTACCTCCCCACACAGTATGATGCCTCTAAGTGGCCACCACACAACATATTGCCCACATACAGTTTAATTCCTCCTTTGTGCTCCAACATACAGAATAATGTCCTTGTACCCAATACAGTATAATGTGCTCCCATCTTAGTATATTACAGCGTATGTGTCCCTAGCACAGGATGACGCTCCCCTATGTGTCCCTCACACAGTATAATGCCCTTTATGTGCCCCACACATAATGCCACACAGAGAAAAGCTTTTACTGCTACTGGCCCCCTGATGTGAATACCAAATGGGCCAGTGGTTTACTGGCTGGGTCGCAACACTAGTTGGGCAGTAGGACCTCATCTTGATGGCTAGGGAAACTATATTGTATAGTCATACCTACCAACCACCCTAGATTTAGCAGGTCAGTCTAGGGTTTCGGCGATTGCCATATGGTCTGGGATGGCTGAGGTATGTCCTGATTTCAATTGTATCGGTGTCCTGACTCCTGAGGACACATATACATTTGAATTCAGTGGTGAAGCAGGAAACCGTCAGCTCCCTGCTCCACCATGAACCGGCCTATGCTCTACACAGCAGCAGGCGTGATACTGCGACATCATTGCACCTGCTAAGCTGTAGGAGAGCGCAGAGACTGGAGATCATTAACGAAGGAACCAAGGGGGCATTCAACTGTGAAGGGGGCACTAAGGGGGCAAAACTACTGTGAGGGGGCACAAAGGGGAAAGCATCTGACACATTTTTGGATAAAACTTTAGGCTTTTATGGCTAGAAGAGTATTGTTTTGTCACCATTAAGTGGCAGTCCATGGTTGGCACTCATTATGGTTGGCATTATCTGGGTTACAGGTCCCTCTGGACAGTTCAAGGCAGCATGTGCAGTTTTGTATATTTCTTAGAAGGATGTGGTGAGAATCTTGACAATTTCTTTTTCAGAGTGCATTTAACATTTTGCTTATTCTTCAAAGTGTTTCTGTGATGCTCTTGTGACAATTTCCATGTAAACCTGTGACCCCCGGAGCTCAGGCGCCTTATTTTGTGTCACACATGAATAGTTCAGTAAAACGCATCTTCCCACCAATCCCCAAAAGGCAGGATTCAGCTGTTTGAAGTTTCCGCCCTTCGGTTATGGCGCATGATGTATACAGGAGATTGGACTGTTCAACAACTAATCCATCCAGCTCTAATCTAAGCCTTACCTCAAGGCGCCCATTATCATTAGATAAAAACAAATGGGACGACACGACCTGAAATGTGCTGAGCTTCTTACCTCTGTTCTACTAGGTCACAAGGAAAGAAGCCACAGAAAAACGCTCAGAATTTTCACACAAAGTGCTAATATGGGAAGTAAAGGAGCCTTTATTTATAACTGTTTATTTCTCAAAGGCTCTCACTTTTCATCTGGATATAATCTGCATATAATTGTCAATCACATTACAATCAACCTCCTTAGTTATCTTATTCTGATCCTACATCATCTCAACTAATATCTAGAACTGTTGCCACCCTTCTGCTTGCTGACACTGAAAGGTACTAGCTCCTACACTCTTATGCACTGCTTTTTCTATATCATATCAAAATACCTGGTGTAAACAACATCTCCCACCAGTGGCATAACTAGAAATGACTGGTCCCCACAACAAACTTTTGAATGGGCCCTCCTCCCCTAGAAACTTCTTCGCAACTCCTGAGGCAACCCCCACTCCTGAGGCTAGTCAAGATATCACTCTCAGACAAAGCCCAGCAGCCACTCCACCTGTTTCCTACATGTATATACTGTATGTCATGTCACTGTATATAATGTCATTGTATAATACTGTTGAGGGGGCCCTGACAATAAAATATAATAGTCCTCATTCTAGGTGGGCCCCTTCTGAGTTCTGGCCCTGCTTCCCCTATAGCTACACCCCTGTTTCCCACTTTCAAGTGTCCATTATCAGCACCACCATCCCATAAGCATCATTATCTTCTTCAGGACCATGATCACCTTCCTCACCATCAACATCAACATCATCACCTTCCCCATGACCATAAGCATCATAATCATGATCTCCTTTATCATCATCTTCCTCACCATGAACACCACCATCATCATCATCACCCTAAGCATCATCACTTTCATCATCACCGTGAACACCTACATTATTACCTTCCTCACCATCAACACCACCATTATCTCCTTCACCATCACTATCACTACCACTACCATGAGCATCAACTTCATCACCATAATTAACATCATCACTATCAACACCATCATTTCCACCACCTTCACAAAAATCACCCCGCCATTATCACCACCATCATTATTATCAT